>NC_077227.1:42035734-42257995 GCF_027887165.1 Monodelphis domestica
AGAAGCACATACATTTTTTTCTAGATTCTCAAAAATGAAAAAAAAATCCCACTAAAAACAAGTCATCTTTAGTTTTCAACACACAGTCTGTTTCCTAGTGTTGTCTTTTCAGAACCCTCACACTTTCAGCCCTCCATTTCCACCCTCATCTAGTGACTTTTCATTCCCACTAGTGGCATTACCTCCATGGCTAGCTCTGTCTCTGCCCTCTGTCTCCTTCTCCATCACCCTCTCCTTTCCTCATCTCTAAACAAACACCTTCATATAATTGGAGTTTATCCTTAGTTAGAATTTTTTTTTTTTTGCCAGCCTCACTCACACAGAACATTTTATTCTAGACCAACCAGGGTCCTGAACTAGATCTGAAGCCTGGAATGGGCTCCCTGGATCCCAAATGTCTCCATGATTTCCCTGTGGCCACCAGGGCTCTACAGCCCCAGGGGGGAATCAATTCCTTGTTCTCCCAGCTTAGTTTAGCTAGTGGAAGGATCCTCGTTTTCCTGGCTGGAGTCAAGGGGGTAGGATGCCTTCTCCCGCTCCCTTGATTGCCTTATCTTTTCTCACACCATCTGGAGCAACCCCCTTGCAGCCTTGGGCTCACTCCTATCTGTACTCACACAAGGTCAGGATGGTCCAGCCACACCCATTTCTCAGCTCCCTGCCCCTTAGTCTAGAGGGGTTTTCTCCCCCACCTTCCCTAGCCAAGAGACAGTAAGGGAGGCTCCCTCCACACAACCAGCCAAACTTCAGGAGGAGGGCACCTGTCGGTCACCCCAGCCCCCCTCCCCCTCCAATCCATGGCGGCCCTTTCAGGAGCTTTTACTATATGTCAGCCCAGAGTTCTGTTGCATCCCCCTTCCCCCCCCCCCCCCTTTCCTCTTCCCTGGAACCCAGCGGTCCTTTCATCATCTTCCCCAAGGGAGCTCTTCTCCCGGCACCAGCCTAGCCCCAAGCAGCCATTATCCCCCTTCTCCTCTGGCCAGCTGGTCCCTTTCCCCAAGCCAGCTCCTCCCACCCATCACCCCAGCCCCTCCCCTCCAGTTTTCTCTAAGGATTCTAAGGGATCGGCTGGAGACACTGCCCCCCTCGGTGTCACTGATGAGCATCCTCCTCCCTCTGCGTCCTGCCTCCGAGCTTCTTTCCTCCTGGATCCCCAAGCAGGCAGCGGGATAGCGAGCTCAGCCTCCCCTTGCCCAGGCTCCTGGCAGGGCAGGGCTGAGCTGAGATTGGGCCAGGGCAGCCCCTTGCTTCTCTCCTATCGCTGCAGGTGGGCTGCAAGCTTGGGGCTCCTCTCTGACCTTTAGCATCACCTCCGTTGCGTCCTTGGCCATGGGCTCCATGGGAAGCCCGGGCTGTAACCCTGAGGGTCAGGAGATGCAGGGGCTGGGGCCAAGAGCCTGGGACAACCCGGCTTACAGCGGGCCCCCCTCGCCCCCTACAACCCTGAAGATCTGCACCATCTCGGGGCCTCTGCCAAGCCACCCCGGGGAGAAGCCCAAAGACGGGCCCCTCCACAGGGCCCCTCGAGGATCAGGCATGGACTGCTGTCGCCACATGTGCTTCCACATCTGTCGAGGCATCAGAGGTAGCTGGTGGAGAGTCCCCTCCCTACCCTAACCAGGGGAAAGGGAGGCTGGGAACAGAATGGGAAGGACGAGGGGTAGGAGAGCTCAGAGGAGGGGACCATGAGTCCAGCCCATCCTATTGAGCTTAGTGGCGCAGCATGACTTCCCTGGCAAAACTGTCATGAGGGGCTGCGAGCTCAGGAGGGGTGACCTTGGTAGAAGGAATGTGAGCTCCAGGGGGTCTGCGGGCTGATGCCTGAGCTCTATGCCCCCAGATCGGAATCAGAGAGGGCAGTGGGAAAGCAATGGAGATTCTATGAATGGGATTCCAGAAGGGAAGCTAGCCCCCCCCCCCCAAAATGGGGTTTGGGTTGGTCTAGAGGAGAGTACCTGGAGAGGTCATCTTTTGGCCACTCCTTTGGCACCCTATGCTTAGAGCCCCAACCCTCTAGGGGAGGGGGATGCCCAGAGAGACAGGACTAGGTTTGGGAAGGGGACTCCGGGGATCAGGAGGGATGGACAGACCAGTGCCCAAGGGGTTCTGCTGCTCTGCCCACTCAGGGTTTTCCTCCGCCCTCTAGGACTTTGGGGTACGACACTAACAGAGAACATGGCGGAAAACCGAGAACTTTATGTCAAGACTACCCTGAGGGAACTGCTGGTGTATGTGGTGTTTCTGGTGGATATCTGTCTGTGTGAGTAACAGCTGAATGGCAAACAGCTGCCCCACTTTGCACGAACTGGCCTCGTCCCTAGAAGCTCTGGCAGGGAAAAACATTTCATGAAAACCCAAGATTTCAGGAGCGTTGAGAGGAATCTTGTTGAGACATCTCCCCAGGCAGGGCAGCCTTGATGGGAGGAGGAAGGGTCCTCCTGGGCTTCTCCGCGCAATCCCTAGCATGGTGCCTGGCACTGCAGAGCTGATTAAGAAACGTTTGATGACTGATTATTGATGGAGCGCTCTACAGCTGGGACATGCCCCTCAGGTTCTAGCGGAGGGTTACACTACTTGCCTGGGGTCTTTAGAGAACAATTTCTGAAATTTCATTATAAGGATTACACCTTGAAATCATAGACTTGACACTATAAAGTCCATTAGGCTTTTTTTTTTTAACCCCATACCTTCCGTCTTAGAGTGGTAGGGGCTAGGCAATGGGGGTTAAGTGACTTGCCCAGGGTCACCCAGCTAGGAAGTGTCTGAAGTTAGATTTGAACTCATTCCAAGGCCAAAACTCTATCCACTATATTGAAGAACTATCTGATTATCAGTGAGGGATCTGAGCTCTTGACTAGGACGAAGAATCAACCCAATTCAAAGTGTTCCAGGTATATTAGAGAAAAGGAACCAAGCAGGAAGAAAGAGCTGGAGGCAAGGGTAGGATTCTCCTGGGTCTGGCATGGTTTCTACCTGGGCCATATTCATCCCTTGAACATTCTGCCACCTGATAGGGCTGGGGTAGGAGAGGGAGCCCCAGGGGTGCAGCCTAGAAGTAGGGAGGGCTCCAGGACCATGGCATAATGGAAAGAATGGCCTTGGCTTCGGGAAACCTGCCCTGGAACCCTGGCTCCAGTCCTGGCTGGCTGTGTGGCCTTGGGCTAGTCACTTTCAAATAACTGAATGGTGTCATAGATAAGAAGGGGGAGATTTGGCCCCAAAGGGCTGTAGAAGGCCTGAGATGTGGAAATTACCGGGAAGCCAATTTCTCTTTAACCCAGGAAAGCTGGATAACCAATAGAACGGTCCCAAGCCAGAAGAGGGTTTTTGCTGGAGGTTTTAAAGCATGCAAAAGCTGTGCAGCCCCTTCTCTGCAATACCTGAGCCACAGTTCCTGCTTGGCTCTCCATTGGACCAGATGACCCAGTCTGAGATATTGTCTGATTCTTAGATTCTGGGATCTCATTGCCACAGACAGGGCATTTTTCAGGCTGTGGCCTGGCAGTGCCCAGGTCTCTCTGGGCAGATGGAGGGCCCCATCTCTCCCCACCCAAACCTAATTTTCTGTTGTTTGCATTGAGGCTTCCCTTTGTGTTCCTGGGGTGATGGATGGAGGCTTTTGTCGGAGGAGGAATTGTAAAGGCCTTTGTGGGGGAACAATAGGTATTTGTTATCTTCTAGGTGCACCTGGGAAGGCTGGCTTTGTATTAGGGGAGAAGGTTCAGGTCCTGTGGGGGTGGGGTGGGCTGGGAGGTGCTCTGGGCTTTGGGTGATTCATCCTTAAACATCAAATAGTGGCAAGTCAATGTTCTTTCCTAAGATTTAGAACTGGAAGTACCTTAGAGAAGCATCTTATCTAACCTCCTGATCTGTTGATCTGGAAACAGACCAAGAGGGCCTGGAGTGACTTGCCTGGCATGACAAATAGTTGAGCCCATGGCCCTGGCTTCCAGATCCAGTCACTATCCATTTATCCATCTCTGGATAAATTGGATCAAATATACTACTTTGCATGGAATAAGTGCATACTTTTTTTCCTTCCTTCCTTCCTTCCTTCCTTCCTTCCTTCCTTCCTTCCTTCCTTCCTTCCTTCCTTCCTTCCTTCCTTCCTTCCTTCCTTCCTTCCTTCCTTCCTTCCTTCCTTCCTTCCTTCCTTCCTTCCTTCCTTCCTTCCTTCCTTCTTCCTCCTCCTTCCTCCCTCCCTCCCTCCCTTCTTTCTTTTCTTTCTTTCATTTGTTGGACAGAGTTCCTAGATTGATTCATTGAAGGAATACTGTAGACAAGTTGTACTTGGATTTCAAAGAATTAGTTGACAAAAATTTCTCACACTATTCTTATGGATAAGATGGAGAGATGTAGGCTCAATCCTGGTTAACTGGGGTTCAGAACTGATTGGATGACTGGTCCATAGTAATTAAGGATCAGTTTCAAACTTGAGAGAAGTCTCTGCCAGGGAAATGTCCTTATACTAATCTATTCAAAATGGTGATTTTACGAAAAATGACATTATAAAAGTAAGCGTGCTTATCAGATTTGCTGATAACACAGATCAGAAAGGAATAACTAGCACATTGTACACCAGAATAGGGTTCCAGAAATATCTTTGGAGGCTAGAACAGTGGGATGAATCATTGTATCATTGTAACGTGAAATTTTATTAGGATTAATGTCATCTTATATTAGTATTTTAAAAATCAACTGTACAAGTAGAAGACAGGTGCATAATTAGGTATTGATTCATGTAAAAAAAAAAAGAAAACATCTGGAGGTTTTATTGAACTAGAAGTAAAAAAAACGAGCCATCAGTAAGACAAAGCAGTCAAAGCAATCTAAAATGTGATTCCACAAAAATTTCTGAAGGGATTGCTCTGAGCCAGAGCCTGAAATGATCATCTCTAGAATGAAGGGCCAGCCCCATTGTTCTCTGCCTTTGTCAGACTACTCCTGGAGTATTGTGTCGAATATGAGATATGATGTTTTAGGATGGCCTGGAATATGTCCAGAGGAGAAAAGCCAAGATGGAAAAGACTCTGGAAAGTATGGCATGTGAATATCAGTTGAAGAAATTGGGAATTTTTTAAGAAGAAAGAAAAGTTGGGATGTGAGGAGGGTTGGGATACGATTGTTGTCAAAGTACTTGAAGAATTGTCATGTGGATGAGGAATGAGGATCATAAATTTAGTCTGAAAGGGACCGTAGTGTCCAAGTTTCTTACTTTATAGATAAGGAAACTGATGTCCAGAGAAGTTAAATGGTTTTGCCCAGATTCATGTAGGTAGCAAGTAGCAGAGTCAAGATTTGAACAGAGGGGTAGCTAGGTAGTACAGTGGATAGAGTGCTAGGACTGGATTCAGAAAGACCTGGGTTTAACTCCTGCTTCAAACACTTCCTGGCTCTGTGCCCCTGAAAGTCACTTAACCCTGACTGCTTATACCTTGCCGCTCTTCTGCTTAGAACTGATACTAAGGCAGAAAGCAAGGGTTTTGTAGTTGTTGTTAAGATTTGAACCTAGGTCCAGGTGACTCCAAAACCATTATTCTTTCCCCCACATCATGTATGTTCTGCATGACCCCAGAAGGTAGAACTAGAGATAATAGATATAGATTTCAGTTCCAAATATGGAAAAATGTTCTTGTAAGCAGAGCTATCCAAAAATAGAATGAGCTACCTTAAGAGATTGGGAATTTTCCATCATTGGTTGTCTTCAAGCAAAAGTTGGATGAGGGGGTAGTGCTAGGGCTGTTGTAAAGATAACTCTTCATCAAGTCTTGGTTGGCCTAGACCTCAGGGGTCCCTCACCAGTCGGAGATTTTAGGGTTTTTCTGCTGGTCCAGAATAGAGGTATTGGGGCATACAGGATCCTCAAGTTCTCAGGGCTTAGTCTGAACCATGGATTTCTCTGGGCTATTCTTCCTCACCATATCACCTTGCTTCCTTGGGACTTTACACAAGAATGATATCTTTTCCTCTAAACAACTCCAAGCTCTTTTGGGGTGCCAATTCATTTGGACTTTCTGGATTGAGTTTATTGGTCAGTTCTTCCAATACCAGGCTTATTCTTAGCCAGAATCAGAACCATTTTGTTGGAACAGCTCTTGTTGGGTTCTACCCCTCTAATTACATATCTCCCCTTCTTTGTTCAAAAGTTGAGGAGGAGATAGAAAAAAAAAAAACCTAAGGGAGAAAGTTTTCCCCATCATCTTAAAAATCAGAATAATTTCATCCAACAAGTCAGTCATCCTCAAAGTTGACTGCCAACTATTATAGGAGTTTATTATAGCTCCCTGACCCTAAGTTCTCAGTGATTGCCCAGGATAAGGAATGGGCATTATTGAATTTCATTGGTCTGAGAATTTGAGTGGTAGTGAAGGAGGGTGGCTTGAGAACACCTAGCTCCCTGGAATAGTCTCTCAGTTTTGGCCAAGGACAAGGGGGTAATTCCCAAACCAAAGGAAATCATTTAAAGAAAAATATAAGGCAAGGTACAGCGAGGTAACACAGTGGCTAAAACACCAGCCTTGGAGTCAGAAGGACCTGGTTTCAAATCTAGCCTCGGATACTTCCTGAGCTGTGTGGTCCCAGTCATGTCACTTAACCCTGATTGCCCAGCCTAGTGATGATGAACCTTTTAGAGACCAAGTGCCCAAATTGCAACCCTCATGGAACATATGAGTTGCCCTCTTACCCCAGATAGGGGAGGGAAGAAGGGTTCCCATTGAGCTGATGGGCAGAGGGGTGGGTGATAGCAAAAAATTTCCTCAGGCACCTTTGAGAGGAAAAGGGAGCAGCCCCCTCTGGCACACATTTCATAGGTTTATCAACACAGACCCAGCCCTTGCAATTCTTCTGTCTTAGAACTGAGATACTAAGATACTTAGAACTGAGACACTTAGAACTGAGAACTAAGATAGAAAGTAAGGGTGTGTGTGTGTGTGTGTGTGTGTGTGTGTGTGTGTGTGTGTGTGTGTGTGTGTGTGTGCGTGTGTGTGTTTCTTAAAGAAAAATATAGGGCAGCCTCCTTTCTTACCCAAGGGAAGCAAACCTATAGAACCTATTATATCAAGAGATGATAGACTAGAAAAAAGACAGCTCCAGGGTGAGTAGAAAGAAATTCCTGGATGATAGAATCATAAGAAATTATTGATGGATATTTGAGGGAATCCTTCAGAGGAAAGACCTGGCTCCCCAGTATATCTGCTGATCCCTATTAGATAGATGGAAATGTCTAGCCTGGGACCAGGAAACCAACTCCCCTGTTGCTTTTCAGTGACGTATGGAATGACCAGTTCCAGCGCTTATTACTACACCAAAGTGATGTCGGAACTCTTCTTACAAACTCCTTCTGCTAGTGGAGTCTCTTTCCAGACTATCAGCAGCATGAAAGACTTCTGGGGCGTGAGTTTGGGCTTTTCCTCAAGGGTCCAAGACCATAATGGGGGAGGGAGGCAGGGAAAGGCATTGGATCAAGTGCCATATGAGGTTGGTTCAAAGGATCAGTCAAGAGACAAGTCTGTTTCTCATCCTTTGATAGACATGGGTCACAGGAGTCAGATTGCTGGGGGCAGGGGCACATGGGGACGAGCTCCGATGGCCATTCTCTTCCCTACTGGAGATCCTAAAATAAAGGCTGGATGACTACTTGTCAAGTATATTATAATAGGTATTCCTCTGCATACATGTGTTAGATGGCTATTAAGGTCCTTTCTAGCCCCCCAATTTTAGGATTCTGTAATATTTCAGTATTAACTTCTTTGAGTTAAAGGGTATCAGACAGGGAATGGGTGTTAGATTGGGGAATTCAAGGCCAAGCCATCCTTGCCCTTGGTCCAGTTTGCCCAGGGTCCACTGCTTGACAGTCTGTACTGGACCAAGTGGTATAACAACCAGAGTCTGGGCCAGAGCGAGCACTCATTCATCTACTACGAGAACCTGCTTCTGGGTGTTCCGAGACTGCGGCAGCTCAAAGTGAGGAATGACTCGTGTGCTGTGCATGAAGATTTCCAAGAGGACATATTAGGCTGTTATGATGTCTACTCCCCAGACAAGGAGGAGAGGCTCCCTTTTGGACCCCTCAATGGCACTGCGTGAGTGAGACCCCTATGCCCTGAATACAAGGAAAGGGGCTTTGGTATAGTCCAGTTAGACTGAAAGATGATATGGGACCTGGGCAAGAGCAGGCTCCTTTTTTTGAGCTTTGGAAAGTTTCAAGAGGAATGGAGTCAGAGAAGCAGAGGTAAGGAGGGAACTTTTGATTTGGAGGAAGAAAACAGGGAATGGACAGGGGGAACAGGGTGGAGTTATGGAGATGAAATCATGATGGGTAGGGATGGATAAGGGATAGAAGGGCAGAGATAGGGGTATGTATGGGGCTGGCATTCTTCAAGAACAGGTCATTTCAGTCGAACCTTATTTCACTATCATCATTTTATAAAGCAGACTGGAAGCCCTAGGGAATGTCATATAGATTTAAATAAAGCATCAGGTGGATTTGGAACTGGTTAATACTTATGCCCAAAGAAAAATGATTAATGGATCAATATCCACCTGGAAGAAAGCAGATTTTCTTTATTTCTTTTTTTCCCAGGAAAGCAGTTTTAATGGAATGATAAGGCAAAAACCAACTGAAAAGTGAATCAGAGAAAGAAAGAGTAGCAGCACATACTACTTTTGAGAGATTTGACATTTCTCCTAAAAGTATGGCCTAGGTTTTCTTTATTTCTGCTAGAGTGTTGTAGGGACTTTATCCTCAATCCAATTCTGTCTAACAGCTCTCTGCCAGGGGAAGAAGGTATAGATTCCATGCTTATATAATTTTCAGAGGACCCAAAACTGGAATGGATATTAATATATGTGATTGAACTGGTATTAAGAAAGATCCCAAGAAATTAGAATGATGAAATTGAGTCTAATGAAATTAATTCAGCAGTAGCAAATGTAAAGGTATGAGTCAGGGTTCAAAAAATCAACTGCAAAATTTCAGGATGGGGAAAATGTGTCTTGATAAGAGTTAATGTGAAAAAAAAAGCCTTTATGCACTAGACTGCAAGCTCAGTGTGATTCAAGTGTGACATGACAGTTGAAAAAGCTAGTGCTGGAGGCAGCTAAGTGACTCATTGGATTGAGAGTCAGGCCTAGAGAGAGTTCAAATCTGGCCTCAGCCACTTCTTAGCTGTATGGCCCTGGACTAGTCACTTGACCCTCATTGCCTACTCTTTATTGCTCTTCTGTGTTGGAACCAATACACAGTATTGATTCCAAGATGGAAGGTAAAGATTAAAGAGAAAAAAAAAAGCTAGTGCTTCCCTAATCTGCATTAGAAGTCACAGTGTCCAGGATTGGGAAATGATTGTCCTCTTGCTCTCTGTATTAGACAGAACATATCTCGAGTATTATGTTGGATAGAACATTTTGGAAAGAATATCAAAAACCCAGAGTATAGTCACTGAATACCACCCTGGAGAGTGATGAGAATAGAGATTATGCCATATGAGGAAAGGAGATGTTTAGCCTGAAGAAGTGTGGAGATTGTGGAGTAAGGGAGAGAGAAGAACCTGTTAGTTCTTCAAGTATTCAAAGGTCCAAGTGGAAAGAGAGATTCAGTTTATTTAGAGCAATCCTGGGAAGTGGGTAGATATTCCTGAAAGGTAGGTTGAGGTCCCACAATGAAAAACTTTTTAACAATTGGAGCTATTTTAAGGTGGACTGAGCTGCTTTGTTAGGTAGTTGCTTCCTCATTACTGGAGAGTTTTCAAGCATGTAGTTAGTGACTTGACAGGGATGTTCTAGACAGGATTCTTGCCCAGGCAGAGGGTTGACTAGATATTCTCTGAGAAGTGGTGATACAGGGACAATTATAGAAGAGATGAATATAGGAAAGGGAGTTGGAGAAGTTTACTAATAGGAGGTGTAACCACTGTTATAATGACTGGCTCTTCCACTTACTATCACCCATGCCAGGTGGACCTACCATTCAGAGGATGAGCTGGGGGGCTCATCTCACTGGGGACAGCTTACCAGCTACAGTGGTGGTGGCTACTACACAGACCTGCCAGGGCCTCGAGAAGCTAGTGCCAAGGTTCTGCGTGGCTTGAAAGATGGGCTGTGGCTGGACCGGGGCACTCGTGTTGTTTTCATTGACTTCTCTGTCTATAATGCCAACATCAACCTCTTCTGTGTTTTGAGGTGGGCCTATATCCTCGTCCGTGAGAACCCATATCTTTCCAAAGCCCTTTCCCCACCTTGGCCCAACTATTCCTCCCTCCCTCCCTCCCTCCCTCCCTCCCTCCCTCCCTCCCTTCCTTCCTTCCTTCCTTCCTTCCTTCCTTCCTTCCTTCCTTCCTTCCTTCCTTCCTTCCTTCCTTCCTTCCTTCCTTCCTTCTTTCCTTCCTTCCTTCCTTCCTTCTTTCCTTCCTTCCTTCCTTCCTTCCTTCCTTCCTTCCTTCCTTCCTTCCTTCCTTCCTTCCTTCCTTCCTTCCTTCCTTCCTTCCTTCCTTCCTTCCTTCCTTCCTTCCTTCCTTCCTTCCTTCCTTCCTTCCTTCCTTCCTTCCTTCCTTCCTTCCTTCCTTCTTTCCTTCCTTCCTTCCTTCCTTCCTTCCTTCCTTCCTTCCTTCCTTCCTTCCTTCCTTCCTTCCTTCCTTCCTTCCTCCCTCCCCTCCCTTCTCTCCCTCCCTCCCTCCCTCCCTCCCTCCCTCCCTTCCTTCCTTCCTTCCTTCCTTCCTTCCTTCCTTCCTTCCTTCCTTCCTTCCTTCCTTCCTTCCTTCCTTCCTTCCTTCCTTCCTTCCTTCCTTCCTTCCTTCCTTCCTTCCTTCCTTCCTTCCTTCCTTCCTTCTTTCCCTCCCTCCCTCCCTCCTTCCCTCTCTCTCTCTTCCTTCCTTCCTTCCTCATTTTTTTCTTTATCTTCTGTCTTAGAATCAATACTATGTATTGGTTCAAAAGCAGAAAAGCAGTAAGGGCTATGCAAATGGGGTTCAGTGACTTTCCCAGGGTCATACAACTAAGAAATATCTAAGGTCATATTTGGACCCAGGATCTCCTATCTTTAGGTCTAGTTCTCTATTCATTGAGCTACCTAGCTGCTCCTGCTTCTGTCCCCTTCTTGATACTTTTTCTCCATTCTAGGCTTTAACACTACTATCTCAATGGGCCTGGTAGTCACAAGGGGCCACATTTCACTCATCATCCCTTGTGGCCCTGCAGGTTGGTGGTGGAGTTCCCAGCCACAGGAGGGGCTGTTCCATCCTGGCAAATCCGCACTGTAAAGCTGATCCGTTATGTGAGCTCCTGGGACTTTTTCATCGTTGGTTGTGAGATCCTCTTTTGTGTCTTCATCTTCTACTATGTGATAGAGGAGGCCTTAGAGCTGAGGATTCACAAGCTCCATTACCTGAGCAGTGTTTGGAACATCCTGGATGTGGTGGTCATCCTGGTGAGAAGGGGGCACATATGTCACATTGGTTGGGGGAATTGGCATCCTGTTGGCAGAAGAGCAATGGCAAAAGGGTCATAGGCCACAGGTCAAGAGCAGGAGAGGACTTTACTTCATCTGGTCCAAACCCTTTGCTTTTCAAATGATGAAACTATGGCATAAGAAGTCTAAAGGACTTGGCCAACATCACAGAGTTAGATAGTGTCAGAGGTGGAATTGTGGGCCAGTTTCTCAAGGCTGTCCCAAGGGGAGAATTTTTTCACTTTCCCAGATCCTGTGACTTCTCAGTTGTTGCTCTTATGAACATTCTGGACATGGCAGTCATTTTTGCTGGTCAGCATTTTTCTTGTGGGCCAGAATTTCCACAGCCTGTGTGACTTATCTCATTGCTTCCCTTGTCCAGAATCCTCAGGACATTCCTTCTGTGGATTTTCTTTCTGTCCTCTCTGAGGGTCACTGCAATCATTCCCCCTTCTCTATTTTACAAAACTTCAATTCAGCAATTTAACAGACTTTTACTAATCACCTTATACGCCAGGAACAGTGGCACATTAGGAATATAAGAAAAGAAAGAAAAAGATAGAGAGAGAGAAAGGAAGGAAGGAAGGAAGGAAGGAAGGAAGGAAGGAAGGAAGAAAGAAAGAAAGAAAGAAAGAAAGAAAGAAAGAAAGAAAGAAAGAAAGAAAGAAAGAAAGAAAGAAAGAAAGAAAGAAAGAAAGAAAGAAAGAAAGAAAGAAAGAAAGAAAGAAAGAAAGAAAGAAAGAAAGGAAGGAAGGAAGGAAGGAAGGAAGGAAGGAAGGAAGAAGAGAGGAAGAAAGAAAGAAGAGAGGAAGAAGAGAGGAAGAGGGAAGGAGGGAGGAAGAAAGAAAGGAAGGAAGGAAGAAAGAAGGAAAGAAAGGAAAAAAGAAAGAAAGGGAGGGAGGAAAAGAGAAGAAAGAAAGAAGGATGAAAGAAGGAAAGGAAGGAAGAAAGGAAGTAAGGGAGAGAAAGAAAGAAGGAAAGAAAGGAAGAAGAAAGGGAAAAGGGGAGAAAGAAAGAAAGAAAGAAAAGAAGAAAAGAAAATGAAATTAAATGAAAGAAAGGAAAGAATAGAAAAATAAAGGAGGGAGGGAAGGAAGAAAGAATGAAAGAAAGGAAGGAAGGAAAAAAGAAAGAAAGAAAGAAGGAAAAAGTAAGGATGAAAAAGAATGAAAGAATAGAAACAGAAAGAAAAGTAAAAGGAATGAGAGAAGGAAAGAAAGAAAGAAAGGAAGGAAGGAAGAAGGAAAGAAAGAAAAGAAAAATAAAGAGACCTGCCTTGAAGGAGTTTATATTCTACTGGAGCTACAAGCAGTGTGCACATAGGCAATTAATCAATCAACACCCACATGATATTTGCCAATCATGTTATTAAGCACTTTGAGAACAAAGAAAGGCAAAAGTACTATTCTCTGCCCTCCAAGAGTTTACAATCTAGCAGGGGTTAGGGGAGACTATGGAAATAATTATATAAATCGTATGTATGATAAGATGCATATGAGTATACATTTATATACTTAGTATATGGAAATTGTCTTGGATAGAATGTAGTTGTGATTGAGGGTGGATGTGGGGCAGGGTCAGATCTCTTGCAGAAGGTGGATCTGTATTTATAGATAAACTGAGGATAAAAGCCAGACAAGGTAATTGAGCAGGTGAGGAGCACTGACAAACTGGGTGAATCAGGAAAGGCTTCTTGTAGGAGATGGGCTTCCAGGAGCTGAAGGTGAAGCGGGTTGGGGAAACAGAGGCAGATGCATATGGCAGGTCATCTATGGCACCTCCTGTGTTCTGCCAACCAGGGTGAACTGCTGTGCCCTGAACCACCCTCTTCTTCCTCTTGGAAGGTGTGAAATCTCCTTGAGGGCATGACACCTGTTTTTGCATTTCCCCAGTGCCTGGCAAATAGGAAATAATAAATTGCTTGTTGGACTTTCTTTGTTCTTTGGAAGAGGAGCTTCCTGATTTCATCCACTCACAGGTCAGCTCAAATAGGATAGATCAATGATACAATGTAAGAAAAGTGCTTTATAATACTCGAAGCACCCCCTAAATGTGAGCTATTATATTAAAATTCACCTTGGGACCTACTTCTATTATATCTAATTCCCATCCCAGGGGACCTTGAAATTGCTTTCCAGCTGGTTAAGTTTTTGGAGAAGGTGGAAAACTCACTGTGGCAAGTTCAGTCTGGGGAAGTCCATTTCCCTGGTTTCCACTCTTGGCAGGAGTAGTGCTGCCCACATCCTTATGTCATATTACCAGGTATTCTGCACCAAAAACCTGGGACTTGATAAATTTGTGCATTGGATCCAAGGAAACAGGTCTCTGGCCTTTTCCCATTTGTTAATACTCTTTATAGTCTTTCTAAGGGCTCTCTTTGATGATGCCAACCCTGTGCCTACCTGTAGCAGGCTGCCAGGACAGCTATCCAGAGTGCTCCATTGAAGCCCCGGCCATGATATGCCTAGTATCACCAAACCTGCTGACCTTGTCTGCATGGGCTGAACATCTTTCTGTAGCTTTCACCCTCTTCCTCTTCTTGGTTCTGAGCCCATGCTTTCTTGTCTTATCAGACATTTAGCCAACACAAATATGTCCCTCAGAATCTCCCGTTTGTTTGGCAAAGAGTGCTTTGCCAGCTAGCTCCAGATCTCCTAATTTAACCCCTTCTTCTGGGCCTTTTCCTAGTCCAAAAGACTTTTCTCTATGGTTAAAGAATGACCTCTTTCCTTTGCTGTTTTGCAAAATATTGATACAGAGGCAGCCCCTCAAATGACCAGGATTTCAGCTTTGAGACTGTTAATACTGACACTAAGGGTTTTCTTTCTCCATCAAGGTCCCATCAACCATAATTGTTGCCAATCTTCCAACAATCAACCAGTGCCATGTTAAATCTTAAAGATGAATTGGAAGCTGCCCAAGGAAAACAAATATTTTTTAGAAGATGGGCAAGAATCCAGTCATGAATTCTTGTTGTAGTGAAGCCATAAAGAATGCCATGCCCCTCCAAGTGCCTGGCATGCCCTGTCCTACCCCCTTACCCCACATAGGGGAGCGGGGAAGTGCTCTCATTGGGCTGCTGGGTGGAAGGGCAGGCGGCAGGGTGGAGAGGGTAGGAGAGCAGTTCTGCCCCAGTCCCTCTGCCTTTCTAGTAATAAACTCTGAGGGGAAGGAGGGTGGCATGCATGCCTATAGAGAGCACTCTGAATGCCATCTTTGGCACCTGTACCAGAGATTCACCATCACTGCCTCAGAGGCTTCATCTATTGAGCTATACTGCTATTTTATTCAGAGCTTGGACTTCTTCCAGGCTATCTATCCCCTATCGCCACCACCCTAGGAGAAGATAGGAGAAGAGGGAGAGCTAACTTCATGATAATGGCATTACTAGTATCAGGGTCTCCTGACTTTTGACAGCCAGGTTTCCCTGATATCTGACTGCCAGGGTTCTCCAAACTTTGACTGCCAGGGTCCTCTGATCTCTGATTATAAAGGTCTCTTCTGACTGCCAAGTTCCCCTCTGACAGCCAGGGTCTCCTGATTTCTGATTGCTAGGGTTCCCTGATCTCTGACTACAGGGCCCTCTCTGAATACCTGGGTCCCCTGATCTCTGACATACTTGAGAGAAGAGAAGGTTCAGAAGGTGCTGTTAAGGACACAGCCGTTGCTAATCTTGTGACAAAGATCCACCAGTGCCAAACCACTTGTGTCATCTGCCTTGGGCAGGTTGCAGCATGATTGAGCACAGACTTCTGTACAGACATACACAATCCACAGAACACAAAGTTACCAAGGACCATGAAAGGGGGTGGTGACCACTGACAGTGACCTTACGTGGAGACTGGTAAGAGAGAGGGCAGTTATGAGGGTCCACTTGAAGTAGCCATAACTAAAGAGACGGGGACCTCAGATTTGATTCTCAAGTCCCTTCCCACTCCAGTGACCTCCCAACTCCCCTCTTGTCTCCCCCCAAGCTCTCTATTGTGGCTGTGGGCTTCCATGTGTTCCGTACCCTAGAAGTAAACCGTCTTATGGGGCACCTCCTGCAGCGGCCAAGTGACTATGCTGACTTTGAGTTCCTGGCTTTCTGGCAGACACAGTATAACAACATGAATGCCGTCAACCTTTTCTTTGCTTGGATTAAGGTACAAGCTCCTCCCAACCTCAGATGTGTTCCTGGAGATTCCCCCCTTCCCTATGACCATCCCAGAATCATCCCTTTTGGAGCCCTTCATCATCCTATTCACAAGTTCCTGTCCAGGGCAGCCTGTCCTTGGGACCCTTACACATGCCCTCAGGGATCCCTGCTTCTCCCTTAGCTTCTTGCAAGGTCATTACCACACAGACCCCTCCTGAGGCTCCCCACATCTCAGCTAAGCTCCCTCACTCAGGCTCCAGGGGCTTCTTCCCCAGATATTCAAGTACATCAGCTTCAATAAGACAATGACTCAGCTCTCATCTACACTGGCACGCTGTGCCAAGGACATCCTAGGCTTTGCCGTCATGTTCTTCATCGTCTTCTTCGCTTATGCCCAGCTGGGCTTCCTGCTCTTTGGGACCCAAGTGGAAAACTTTAGCACTTTTGTCAAGTGCATGTGAGTGTGTCCTCCTGCTCTGAGCCTTGGGAGCTCATGAGACCTCTGGGAGATATCTGAGTACACTTGTGTGTCCATGTACCTGTGGTGAGAGCATGGTTCTCCAGGGAGTTCTCTCTGTGGAGTCCTCATGAGTGTGAGTGAGTGTGCATGGATGAGAGGATACAAGTCCCTAACACTCATCCCTTGTGCTGGCAGTATCTGGCTGGGACACAGTGGGGCGTCCCAGCTCGAGTCAGGAGCAGGGACCTGGGCTGGGGGTTGGGGCTGGGGCTGGGGCTGGGGCTGGGGCTGAGGGCTTTGGGTGAGGCTAAGCCCTGCTCTCTCAGCTTCACTCAGTTCCGGATCATCCTTGGAGACTTTGACTATAATGCCATTGACAAGGCCAACCGAGTCCTGGGCCCTGCATACTTCGTCACCTATGTGTTCTTCGTATTCTTTGTGCTTCTGGTAAGGCTGAGGAGACGCGGGGACCCAGAGCCCCATGGGAGTGAGGTGCAAAGGGCCAAAGGACAGCTACGGTGAAGCTGGTTTTGGTCCTGGAGGAACCTCCCACTAAATCTGGAGCATTTCCAGAATCATGGTGAAGGGAAAGGCTCCAAACAAGCCTATGTTCAGGGGCCACAGGGGTGGATGGGTTGGCACAATCAGGGTGTTAGTGGGTCAGTGCAGGGTGAGGAGTCATTAGAATCCATAGGGTTAGAAAGGTTGATAGGACCAGTGTGATCCTAGGATTTATCTAATTAGCTAGTTAGCTATCTAGGGCAGCTGGTGGTCCAGTGAAAAGAGACCCGCGTTCAAATTTAACCTCAGAAACTCATTAGCTGTCTAACTTTGGGCAACCTCTGTTTGCCTCAGTTTCCTCATCTATAAAATGGAGATAAAAATAGCCTTTACCTCTGAGGGTAGTTATGAGAATCAAATGACATAATATTTCTAAAGTGCTTTACACAATGCCTCACACATAGTAAATGCTATGTAAATGTTGTTATTATAAGCTGAGAACTTAAAAGGCAAAATGGAAAGAGTATTGGACCTGGAATCAGAAGAATCCTTAGTTTGAATTCTACTCCCTATGCTGACTAGTAGGCATGGGAAGGAGAAGGCATGGGAAAGGATTGGAATTCTGAACTTAAGAGTCTCTGGTCCCAAATTCAAATCCCACCTCTACCAGTTCCTGCCCACAGTAACCTTGGACATGATCCTTTGGATAAGATGAGCCCAAATTCTATGCTTCTATGATTTGGGGCAAGTCACTTAAGTTCTCTGAGCCTCTTTCCTCTTTAGTTAATGGGGGACCCTTTCATATGTAGTATTGACCCCCCCTCCCCAAAGCTGGTTGTGAGGATAGCACTTTGTAATCTTTTTGGTGCTTTGCCAGTGTACACACTGGCTACTGTTCTTTCTGGGATATCATCCAGTTCAGTTCATGGCTTTTTACCAATAGGATAGCTGGAGCCAAGAGAAAGGATGTAGGCAGGACGTTGGAGAGATGAGATTTGAACCCAGCTCTTCTGAGCCCAAATCCAGCATCACTTCTACTTTGTTCACATGGTATTAGGGCCAATGTAGGCAGCAGGGATCAACAGGTCTCTTTAGACACCAGGTCAGAGTGAGGACACTGGTCTCCATCCCCTAGAATATGTTCCTGGCCATTATCAACGACACATACTCTGAAGTGAAGGAAGAGCTGGCTGGACAGAAAGATGAGCTGCAGATCTCAGACCTTCTGAAACAGGTGATCAGCCCTCACCCCAGTCCAAGTCACCACCCACAGCATTGCCCCCACCCCCTGCCTCCCAAACCCCCAGATTCAAGGGCCCTGCATCTCCTTGCACTGGGTGGCATGGATCCACTGTAGGCAAGGCAGGGCTTCCCTGTTTCTCCCCCTGCCCTATTCTTCTCCCTCAAGGGTTACAACAAGACGCTGCTGAGGCTTCGCCTGAAGAAAGAGCGTGTCTCTGATGTGCAGAGGGTGCTCGGAGGAGGAGAGAGACAGCTCCAGTTTGAGGATTTCACCAACACCTTGAGGGAGTGAGTGACCAACAGCCAGCTGCCCATCCTGTATTCTACCACCCACTCACAGGACTCCGGCCCTTTTCTTCCCATATTAAACCTCTTAGGATTTCCCTTTCCTTCATGGAAAGTGTGATTCAGCCATCATGGCAAGTTGGATCAGATTCTCTGGGGTGTGGGTTACAGTAGAAGGAACGCTGGGTTTGGAGTCCAAAGATCTGAATTCGAATCCTTAGTCTGTCCCTTACAACATGGGTGATGTATGGACCTCAGTGTCCTCATTTGTGAAAGGAGAGGGTCATATTAAATGACCTTCAAGCCCCCCCCATTTAAAGCTGTGATCTGATATGTAAATGATTATTAATCACAAAGAGAGACTTCAGAGGATCAGAGGCAAGAGATCCCCAAGGGTCCCTGGTGACCACAGCTTCCTCTCCTCTCCTCTCTCCCCCAGACTAGGGCATGCCAAGCACGAGATCACTGAAGTCACAGCGGCTTTCGCCAGGTTTGACAGAGACGGCAACCGGGTTCTCGATGAGGAGGAGCAGGAGAGGATGCGCCAGGACCTGGAGGAGGAGCGGGTGAGAACCTGCCCGTGGGAGTGGGGAGGAAAGAAGGGACTGACCACGAGTGACCACGAGTGCTGTGGCCACTCAATAAACAATGGGGTTCTCTAAGCAGGTGGCTCTGAGCGCCGAGATCCAGACCCTGGGTCGGTCCCTGAGAGGCAGCCGGAAGGATGAGGCGCGCTCCCCTGAAGCCAGGGGAAGCGTCTGGGTCTCTGGAGAGGAATTCCACAAGTACGTGCACCCAAGGGCACGGGGGAGGGCTGTCTGTCTGTCTGTCTGTCTGTCTACACGAGACAGCCCGGACCCTGTCTGGGCCACCTTTTCTAGGAAATTCAGGGCTTTGGCCCTCTCAGTCACACCAAACACGTGGCAAGGCTCCTGGTCTGGGGTATTTTCGTCCTCCCAGGCCCCCAGACACAGAGGCTCCCTCCTCCCTGCAGCCCGCCCAGCCCAGCCCTAGCTGGCCCCGGGGCATCTCGGTGGGATTTTACTCGGTTCTCCACCACTGCCTTTTTGCCACCCCCCTCCCCCCATAATCTATAAGGTTCTGCCCCCTCTATAGGCACGCCGCATTCTGGCCGCACCCCTTTCAGAACAGACGGGGCTCTATTCCCTAGACAAAGGGTTCTTAGCCCTGAGACACATGGAGCTTTGTCCGCGCGGGCGGACACACACAGCTCTAGCTCCTTCACAGATACCCAAGGCTCTAAATAACTTTCCCATAAGGCGCATGTGGCCGCCTGTTCCCCCACTAAACACGTAAATCTCTGTTCCTGCCCTCCCCCCTCCATCCTAGGGAAATCCAAGATTCCTTAGGCCCCGCCCCCTCCACTAGCCCCCTCCCCAACACCACAGGGCTCTCTTCCATCTCCTCACACTTGAGGCTTTTCCCGACCACAAGTGACAGAAAGCTCAGCGCCCTCCGACTCCCTCCTCCATCCCCAGGACCCTGCTAGCCCCAGACCCGCACAGCTGTGTGCCTCACATGTCTGTGCACAGATACACACGGGGCTTTGTCTCTTGCCCCAGACCGGCATGGGTCTGTCCCTCCCGCTCCCAGGCTCAATCTCCTTCACAGAGAGGCTTCCCTCCCGCAGACACAGACACACGCCCCACCCCCATGGCCCTAACCCCCCTCCCCCAGGACGGGGTTGTCATCTCCCACATTCATTAGTTCATTCGTACTTTTTACTCTGGTCCTATTCCGGAATGCCTGGGACTCGGTTTTCCTTCACCTCTCTTCAGCATTGCCTCTGACTCCCCCATCTCCCTCCGGTCTGCACTTACGGGGCCCTCTGGTCCCTTCTAGTCACAAAGACTCCGCGCTCTGCTCCCCACGCCACCAAGGACTCTTTCCTCCCTCCACCGCTAGCCCCAGGAGTCTCTCGTAGTCTTCCCCCTTCCCCCGTAGCCTGACAAATGGAAGTTTGTCTTCCCCAGACACACACGCCATTATCCCTCCCTCTAGAGACCCTTCCCCCAGCATGCAGAAATCCCCCGGCTCGCCATCTCCTGACAGGCAGCCTTTGTTTTACTCAAAATGGAGACCACCCTGAGCTGCGGACGCCCTGGGCTCTGTACCTGCCCCGAGACACAGTGCCTGGTCCCCTACCCCTCCTTTTCTAGGTAGGGCCCACCTACCCCTCCATCCAAGACTTCTGGAATAGAAAGAACACCCTCTGACATACAAAGGGCTGACCTGGCCACCACACCGGTACACAAGGCTGGGGCCCCAGCCATTCCTTCCCTTCCCCAGATGTCCATCCCCTGAGGAAACCTGGGTCCATCTCTTGAGCCACATGATTCCATAAAGCCCATAAAGGCTTGTCCCAGCCTTCCCCCACGGCCTTGTCCCCCCCCCCCCCTTCATCCACAGGACTGTGCTCTCCCCCCATCCCATCCCTGACTTTTTGAGGGGTTTGCCACGGGTCACACAGGCACAGGGCTCTGAATCCACCCCAAGCACAGAGGCACCCAAGGTTCTGCCCTACTCCTCTGCCCCTGGGAGATACACAAGGCTTTGCCACCTCTTGGACTTTCCCATTTATCCAGAAACCTCCCCTAGGAACACAGGATACTCCATAAGCCCCACCTGGTTCCAGCCACCTAAGATTCTGCCCCTTTCCCCTCACTGTTTTCCGACTGTAAGCAGAATAATCAGGGAACAACTACATTCATTTGATGAATTCCCCAATGGACTTAATGTGGTCAGGGATACCCAGAGATTTGTATAGCACTGGACATGCACAGGGATCTCTCCACATCTCAGACTCCCAGGCTCTCTCTTCCACCCAAGAATTTAGTAAGATTCTGCCACTTTTCTCTTACCTCAATACCCAGGAATGGCTTCCCTAAACACAGATGGTTCCAGTCCTCCCCAGATTTCTGTGACTGCTCATTGCTAAACCTTCCTGGGGGTGGGGGTGGGGGTGGTTGGGGTAGGGTGGGCTAGCTCTCTTGTTGAAATGGAAACTTTAAATCCCCTTCAGAAGCATCTGGTGGTACAGTGGTAGACTTGGAGTTAGAAAGACCTGAGTTCAAATTTGGCCTTAGATACTGTGTCCCTGGACAAACTCTGTTTGCCTCAGTTTCCTCAACTGTAAAATGGGGATAACACCTCCTTCACAGGGTTGTTGTGAGAATCAAATAAGCTGATATTTTAAAGCACTTAGCATAGTACTTGACAAACAACAGACACTAAATAAATGCTTATTCCCTTCCCTTTCCCTTCTGACATAATTGCCTTTTTCCTTCATACAAGACATAAACTATATCCCTTGTCCACAGAGGATTGTGTGCCCTCTCAGACTTACTTATCACCCCCCTCCTCCAATCACTCAAAACTCTTTCCTTTCCAGAAACAAAGTCCACCTGCCTTCAGAGCGCCAACATTCTGTCAGTTGTCCCTTTCTGGTCCTCAGGGATTTGACCTTACCAGACTCACGTGGCTCTGTCCCCTGACAGGCTTTCTTGATTCTTCCCCATTCCCATCCTCCACATACAGAGCTCTGTTTCTTGCAGAAATAACCAGCACTATCCACCCTCTTAAATCCCAAGACATAAGCAGGGTTCTTCTCCTTGTGTGGAGGTCATATGCAGGATTAAAGAGTTGGAAGGGTCTTCCATGGCCATCTAATCCAACACATCCCTCCAAAAGAATTCCATTCTACAACCTACCTGATCATTCAGTGGCCATTCAGCCTTGGCATAAAGATCGCCAGAGAAGGGGAGCTCACCACCTCCCCAAACACTTTGGCATCGGCCTAAGAGGGAGATGGTTTTTCCTTCCAGCTGAACTTTTTACAGCTTCTACTTACTGTTCTGAGTTCTGCCCTCCAGGCCAACACAGACTATGCCTTAATTCTTCTTCTTCCATAAGACAGCATGCACCCAGTTACCACGTGCCCTCTGAGCCATCTCTTCTTCAGGGTAAAGCAGCCCCAGTTCCTTCAGCTGATCTTCACATGGCACATGTCTGACATTCTTCACTCTTCTGATTGCCTTGTTCTAAATGCTTTATCACTCACTGTCCTTGCTCAAGGGTGAGATCCAGCACTGGCTACAGAATATACTCCGTATAAAATTTGACAGCAGGACTGCCCAGACACAGGGCAGAGTCCTGGCTCCATCCTTTCCAGAGATCTATGCCTCTGTCCACTCTCTCTCTCCAGGCACAAAGACGTTTATTCCACCAATACACAAAGGACTCTGTCTTCAATCCCAAAGTCCTCAACGACCCAAGACATATAGGAATCTGCCCCCCCTCAATAAGCTATCCCACCCATAAATACAGAGCTCTGTCCTTCCCTAAACACAAAGGACTGTCTTCCTGATCCAGCTCTATTTTGCCACTCTAGACACACAGGGATCTGTGTTACCTCCCAGTCGCCCTCAGATCTATCCCCCCTCCCAGATACATAGCTCCGTTCCCTCCAAATCACAAGCAGAACTCTGTCCTCTCTCCCAGACTCATATGCTTCTGTTACCCCTAGACACAGATCGCTCTGTTCCTGTTTCCCAACCACATAGCCTCACATCTCTTCCCCATCCCCTAAGACACTTATCTAGCTTTGTCCCTAAAGATCTCCATCCATAGACACAGAGTTCTGCCTCACAACCTGATGCTAACAACTTTCATTCCCCAACCCCAGTCCCAATACACACAAGCTTCTGTCTTCCTTTGACATGTAGGGCTTTGCCTTCCCTCCAGAGCACACCGCCCTATCCCCTAAACAGACCCAGAGGACCCCAGAGAAGAACATATGACGGTCCTGCTCCTCCCACCCTTAGGCACCCAGGTTTTTTTTTCTCTGATCCTGACACATATGGTTATGTGTCCCTTCAGACTCACATGAGTCTGTTCATCTTCCCTAACCCTTAGACTCAAGAACCGGGTCCTGAAGATTGAAAATGTCTTGGGGAACATCATATCTCAGGTGGATCCTGCTGGCTCAAAGGTAAAGGCCTTGGAGAGGAAAGAGTCATGCCCCTTCCTCTCTGGCACAGTAAGCAACCCTTCCCCTTGACTTACTGGAAATACCCTTTTACTGCATGGGCCTTAGGGCTTCTGGGATCCAGGTTATAGAGCTCAAATGCCTATACAGCCTGTTCCTTCCCTCATTGCATCTCAAAGAGGGCACAACTTGGGGCTTAGATTTTCCTAGTCGAAGGGCAGTTTGTTGCTTCTGGATTGGGGTGGGGGAACAAAGTTTTTTGTTTTAGGTAACCCACATGGTGACCTTCTCTCCCCACCTCCCACCCCTAGGAAGTCTGCGAGCAGTCACCTCCAATGCTGACCCTGACCCCAAATTTGGTCCTGAATCCAGGACCAAACCCCTGGGAAACCCAGGATAGGGAGAAAGCTAGAGAGACAGGGTTATTACAATAATTTTTCCCAACTCAGGCTGCCCTGCAAGTGGCCTTCTCTGAGGACCTCTCTCAAGACACTATCCGTTTCTAGTGTGATTGTCCCATCTCCATCCATATATGAGCTCTCCCTGGGCCCGTGTCTTCCTCTGTGTGTAGCCTCCTGTGTCTGTGGGTAGCTGTATTGGGTGTGACTCATTCTGTCTCTGTATTTCCATATATAACCATGTGGTGGGTGCCACCCCCTAGAAGTTCCTATCCCATGTAAGCTCACGACTATGATGTGGTCCTGGCCCTGAGCTGATTGCATCGTTCATATCTAGGGAAAGGCCTCCATTCTGTTGAGTAGAAAAGAATCAATAAAGTGTGTCATAAAGCAAAGACAAGTCTCCTTCTTTAATATTCTCTCTCTCCATGGTGGCTTGAGGTAAGGATGAGGAAGGGGAATCAGAGAAGGGATTGGGGGGGCTGTCAGAAAACAACAATTATTACCAATGACAGAATAATACACATGGTCTAAGATGGCCTCAGATCATAGAATTTGGCATTTTAGACCAGGGCTTTTCTGGAGGGATGGAGTACACCTAACGAGGGCTGGTAGAAATACATATCCTGAAAGTCTTGTGAATTTGCTCAAGAGAAGGAGAGGAAGGAGAAAAGCTAGCTATGAATGTTTATCATTAGATTTAGAGAGTAGCAGATACAACCAAGGAAGAAGGGTAGCATTGAGAATGCTGTTATGATTATTACAGCTGGATGGGGGAGGAGAAGGGAAGGAGAGATGGGGAAGAGGGGAGAGAGAAAGAGAGAGAGAGAGAAGGAGATGGAGGGAGGGAGATGGAGGGAGGGAAAGGGAGAGATGGAGGGAAAGAGGAAGGGAAAAAGAGAGGAGAGGGAGAGAGAGAGAGAGAGAGAGAGAGAGAGAGAGAGAGAGAGAGAGAGAGAGGACCAACGGTGGGAGAAAGTCTGTATAGCTCTCCCTCTTCCTCACTCAAACATACAAGAGGAGTATCTCTGTGAAGATGCTATGATAGGGATGGACAGAGGCTGTGGCCCAGTCAGGAGGCTTCTGTGGGTTAAGGAGTAGACTTTTCCCCAGGATTTTGCTAATGCCTGGGATGCTAGAAACCTCTGGACTCACAGTCCTGTCAGGAAAGGCTGAATGGCTGTTGCTCTGGACTTTGCTTCATCCAAGCTGAATAGACAGCCTCTCCTAGTTTCCTCTTCCTCTCCTTTTAACCTTCTTTCTTAACCATTAGAGTCTGCTTCCAATATTCCAAATGGTTCCTCTGTGCCAGGTTCCTTCCTACAATGCCCAGGAATTTACAGGTGACAAGATCTAAGCAATGAGATTTACAGTCTCAGACATCTGTGCACAA
This sequence comes from Monodelphis domestica, assembly GCF_027887165.1. Taxonomy (NCBI): domain Eukaryota; kingdom Metazoa; phylum Chordata; class Mammalia; order Didelphimorphia; family Didelphidae; genus Monodelphis; species Monodelphis domestica. Next base: position 42,060,606 of record NC_077227.1, read on the forward strand.
ATATACAAAGTTGAAATAATAATCAAACCAGACTAGAGAGCCTAGTGCTAGGAGGCAAATTTGACCCCACTGAGATTCAGTGGGCTGGGCATATAACTGGAGGTTCCTGGATGGTGGTGATAAGATTTGAAATAAATACAAATGGAAATAACTATGACGTAAAAACTAAAGACATCCGTAAACTTTTAAAAGAAGAAAGAAAGAAAAATGGTCCTGGACATGTATGCCCTATTCACAATGAATGTAATAGATAAAGGGGAAACAGAGGGACAGAATAGCACTGTATATTATGAAGATATAATTAGGGGCAGTGAGGTGGCTCGCTAGATAGAAAATCAGGTCTAGAACTGGGAGATCCCAGGCTCAAATTTGGCCTCAGACACTTTTTAGCTATGTGACCCTGAGCAAGTCCCTTAATCCCAATTATCTAGGTTTACTGCTCTTCTGCCTTGGAATCAATACTAAGTATTGATTCTAAGACAGAAGGTAAGGGTTAAAAAAAAAAGATAAAATGATGTGAAGGATTTAATACTTTCTACATATTTTAATCAATTGTGTGATGGTAAATATGGGGCAGAGAGATGACACAGTGGACACAGTGCTGGGCCTTGGGTCAGGAAGGAGAGTCGATTCCATAGATCAAGTCACTCCTCATGTCTTTACTGGGACTAGCTGTGAGCCCAAACCAAGACCCATAACTGACATTTATATGGTGCATTAAGGTTTGCAAAATGCTTGAAATCCATTCTCTCACTTCATTCTCACAACAGCCTTGGGAGACTAGCAGTACACGTATTGTCATCTCTGTTGTACAGATAAGAAAACTGAGATTCAGAGAAATTAAATAATTTGTCCATCTTCCTGAGTTCAAATCTAGCCTCAGATACTTACTAATTGTGGATCCCTGGGCAAGTCATTTAACTCTGTTTGCCTCCGTTTTCTGTAAAATGAGCTGGAGAAGGAAGTGGCAAATCATCCCAGTATCTTTGCCAAGAAAACCCTAGAAAGGGTAATGAAGGGTCAGACACAACTGAAAAACAACAAAAAGTCATTAGGAAGCTTCTTGACTTGCTTCTTGACAACCCATTGGAATGAGTCTTGGACTTTGTCTCATGTGCAGTTTTCTTTGTCCACCTCTTATCTCTCTTACTATAAACTCTGAGCTCTCTGAGGGCAGAGACCAAATCTTATTCATGGCCTCGTGGCAAAGAACCCTGCACAGAATAGGAGCTTAGGAAATATTTGCTGAATCGAATCCATAGATCAAGTCACTCCTTGTGTCGCTGTGAGCCCAACCCAAGACCTACAACCGACATTTATATGGTACTTAAAGTTTGCAAAGTGCTTGACATCCATTCTCTCATTTCATTCTCACAACAGCCATGGGAGACTAGCAGTACACATATTATCATCTCTGTTGTACAGATAAGGAAACTGAGATTCAGAGAAATTAAATCATTTGTCCATGAAAACACAAACAGTTAAATATCAATGGGAAAATCTGAATTCAAATCTTCCTGAAGCCAAGAATAGTGCCTTTCCCACTCCTGTCTGCTTCCTTTTGGCCATTTTCTAACTTGGGAGAGCTCGTATGGCACTGGGCCAATACTTGGCCTTGGGATGTCATAGGATATTGAGCCCATCTTCATTCTTTGGGAGCTCACAGTGCACCACACAGCCCTGTCTTTGGAAGGTCACAGTCTCGCCAGGGACATCAGGGTGCTAGTATTTTGGGAAAGCTAAGTAACAATTAAAGATCAAAAGGATCAGATGGTCCTGAATTGAAGTGTTCTCTCTCTCTCTCTCTCTCTCTCTCTCTCTCTCTCTCTCTCTCTCTCTCTCTCTCTCTCTCTCCCTCCCTCCCTCCCTCTCTCTCTGTCTCTGTCTCTGTCTCTTTCTCTCTGTCTCTGTCTCTTTCTCTCTCTGTCTCTGTCTCTCTCTTTCTCTCTGTCTCTCTCTGTCTCTGTCTCTCTCTGTCTGTCTCTCTCTGTCTCTGTCTCTCTCTGTCTCTGTCTCTGTCTCTCTTTCTCTCTCTCTCTCTGTCTCTGTCTCTCTCTGTCTTTCTCTGACTCCTCTCCTCTCCTCTCCTCTCCTCTCCTCTCCTCTCCTCTCCTCTCCTCTCCTCTCCTCTCCTCTCCTCTCCTCTCCTCTCCTCTCCTCTCCTCTCCTCTCCTCTCCTCTCCTCTCCTCTCCTCTCCTCTCCTCTCCCCTCCCCTCCCCTCCCCACCCCTCCCCTCCCCTCCTCTTCTCTCTCTCTCTCTCCCTCTCTCTCTCTCTCTCTCTCTCTCTCTCTCCCCTCCCTTCCCTCCACCCTCTCCACCACAAATTGCCCTTGAAGATGAAACAGAGGAACTTTCATTACTACCAAACAAAATATGTAGAGTGAAAAATCAAGATGGAGCCCCAAATTTGCCTAAAGTATGAATCCAAGTTAGTGGATAGAGATTTAATAACTAAGCAGAGTTGTTTCTACACCAAGAGACAATGCGGCAGGGTGGAGAGGCACTTGATTGGCATCCTAGCTATGCCATTAATTTGTTGTGTGACCCTGGACAAATTACTTCCCCTCCTTGAAGCCTCTGTTTCCTCACTTATAAAATGAAGGGACCGAATTTGGTGATTTCTGAAGTCTTCCCAGCTCTGATTTTTTATGCTCTGTAGCCAGAATTTTAGTCTTGGCTCTACCAATACAAAGCTGCGTGGTTCTAGGTTCTCAATTTGCCTCCTAACAGGAGTTGAGTTCTTTGCTTTTGGTTTCTTCCACCGAAGTCCCAGCAGTCAGAGTGGTCCTATGCCTTCTCTGTTTCAGATGGATCAAGGGGTCCCTATGTTTCCTAAAGAAGCCTTCAAAATCCTGTTAACAGTCTACAGTCTGTAAATCCTGGCTCCCACATGGCTCCCCTCTATATTGAGGCTGAGCTGTTCGACACCTATTACCAAGGCGTCCTCGGCTCTGACATCTTTGGCAATATAATCGTGAACAACTGCTTTAAGCTACCTTCTACAAGTTGTGCGTCTGTGTGGTCATATTGAAGTGAGTCAGCCTTCAGAGTCCAAATCCATTCTACCAGGCTGCTGTGAAGAGAGGGCTGGTCCTCTCTGACTCAGTGAGGTGATGAAAAGTAGACAATGGTCCTCCATAGGAAAACCTTCCGTATCACAACAGAACTGTTAGCAGCCTCCCACCTCTGCTGATTCTCTAACTGGCGTCTTTACTAAACCTTTCTACCCTCCCTCCCATCTAACTCAAGAGGCCAAAGCATCTGTGGTATGGGAAATAACTTCCAAGCCAATGTAGCCTACAGGATAGGGCAGAGACTTTCATCCCTGCCTTCGTACCTTCCGTGCTTGGTCCTTGGGAGACACGAATACTCGGTGAACTGAAATGAAGCAAACTGAGGACCCACCTTTGGCCCCAGCACAGCTTTTAGTGGTGTTGGCTCCTCCGTCTAGGGCCGCCATTGGAAGGCTGAGAAGACTTCCAAACTGGGCTAAGTCAGGAATGGAGATAAGAACCTAGAACTAGGGAATGGGCACCAGAATAATCTGCCACAGCCCAGAATTTCTTACCTCCTTGATTTGGGTCTAACTCCCTTTTGAGCTTTATTTCCCATAACTCACATTCCTATTCTAGATACACCCACCTCGTTTCCATGATCCAGACATCCCGTGCATGCGTGTCCTATTTGGGTATTCATCCAAGCCAGTTCCGTAGCCTCTCCCGACACCCACCCTTCAGAATTCTGCTCCAAGCTTGGATGTCATATTCTCCAGGAAGTCTAGGAAGTGAGCGTTTTCTCCATTCTCAATTTTTCCAAAGCGTTTTGATGCCATCCCACCCCCCTTGTTTCTCTATCATACCCCATGTGAATGGCTTTTCTTATGTGTGTTCATGTGCTCTACCCCAATAGGAAATAAATTCCTCGAAAGCCGTGATTGCTTCATTCTTTATCTTTTTCATTTGTGCTTTCCACAGTGTCTTCTACATAGTACTTACTTAAGGGTTCTTCTCACGTTGTTATTCCTTTTTAAGGCAGTGAATTCTTTCCTCCATGATGGGAAAACAGCTTAGAGATTTTCCTTGATGCCTCTATTGCCCTACCACCACCACACCACCCTATTACATACAGTAGGTGTTTAATAAATGGTCACCGAAATAAAGTCTTTTCTTTCCCAGGTGCCCACCCGGGAGATGAAGAGCACACATCCTTTCCCTCAACTGAATTATTTTTAGCGTGGGTTCTGGTTGGGTCACAAGAGTATCATGGGCATCCTTTTCTACCCTTGTTTGCTCTCATTTTTTGTTCTTTTCCCTCCTCTCTGATCTCTGCTAGATGTGAAAAATGGAGCCTTTTCCTTGGGTTGGGCCTTCAGATAATCAGGGTTCTAATAACCCACAGGCTGTACTTGTGCTGCCATCTTGTGATCATAGGCAGAACGCAGCTTTCCGCCTGGAGGGCAGTATGGCTTCCCAGAATGACTACACTTCAGGGAAAATAGAGAGAACATTTGTTTAGCCTCTGCCTGAACCAGAATCCTCACTATAACATTCCCCAAGTGCCAGCCACCTGGGATTGAAGACCTCAAGGAGGGTGAAGCCAATACAAAGCAAGGTGGGCCATTCCACTTGTAACAGAGCTCTGCTTAGATGTGGAAGGATGGAGAGTATGTAGAGAGTAAAGAGAGATAGATGATATATATTTTATATATGTATAAATAGAGAGTGGATAGACAGGTACATTTTTAGAGAGAAAGACAGAAAGATACAGATAGGAAGGAAAGAAGACAAAAATAGTAATATCTATCTCCGACACCATGCTCAGTGCTTTACAAATATTATCTCATTTGATCCTTGTAACAACCCTGGGAAGTAAGATGCTTTTTTCCCCCTCTCCATTTTACAGGGGGGAAACTGAGGCAAAGAGATGACCTATCTAGTAAGTGTCTGAGGCTGGATTTGAACTCAGATCTTTCTGACTTCAGGCCCATTGCTCTATCCATTGTGCCACCTTGCTGACCTTGTTTTATCAATTCTTCCTGGATGTTTTCTACCTTCTTTTATGGGATTCCATGTAACAGTGACAATAAAGATGGAAGATATAAAGTGTTCCATTGGATTGGATAGCGGATCTGCCCCAAGGGGCAATTATAATCCAATCATTTAAAAAAAATTAAACTCTCACCTTCTGTCTTGGAATCAATACTGGGTATTAGTTCCAAGACAGAAGAGCGGTAAGGGCTAAGCAATGGGGGTTAAGTGACCAGGGTCACACAGCTGGGAAGTGTCTGAGGTCAGATTTGAACCTAGGACCTCCCATTTCTACACCTGGCTCTCAATCCACTGAGCTACCCAGCTGCCCCCTCTAATCATTTTTAAAAAGAATATTTGAGTCTCTTACCTTTAAAATCTCTGCAGGGACTGGGCTTTTATGGACCGATTAGAAAGGGACTGTCCATATTTGGGCTATATCTTGTCTGTTTGTAACTAGCCAAGGGAGTAATGGATGATTTGACAGACCCAAATCTATGGTCTCTTTTGATTTATCTCTGGGGTTTTGGTTCTGATGACAATACAGTGTATTCAAAATACTGGCAGAAGGGGGCAGCTGGGTGGCTCAGTGGATTGAGAGTCAGACCCAGAGATGGGAGGTCCTGGGTTCAAATGTGGCTTCAGATACTTCCTAGCTGTGTGACCCTGGGCAAGTCACTTAACCCCCATTGCCTACCTCTTACCACTCTTCTGCCTTAGAACCAGTACCTAGTATTGATTCTAAGTGGAAGGTAAAGGTTAAAAAAAATGGCAGAAGACTGCAGACCATGAAATTGTTTAGTACCTGAATACCATGACAATGACTTCCTTTTGTTTTTATAAGAAAATGGAGGCTCATGCTAAAAATGGCCAAAGGACCCCTGAACCTTGCAGGGGGTAGGTCCAAAGATGCTCAATTTCAAAGTCTTCCTGAACAAAATGATGGCCTGAGACAGACATTCCGCAAAAGGGCTCTATGCTTTGAGTTCAAAACGCCCTTGACTGTTTTCTTGGGAAGACGATAGCTCTCGTGATTTCTGGATCCCCTCAAATGTGGGTTCTAAAGATACATTCAGTTCAAAATCAAGATCACATGACCTCAAATAGTGCTTTCTACTAGACCAAATGAAATCTATTAACTCAATTTTAAATTAAATTAAATTAATTTTAGTTTAGTTCACCAGAAGCAAAATATTGAGGACAATTTTCCCATACACAGGCGCAGGAACATTCTCACGCTACTGGTGGGAGAGGGAACCATGCAAAGCCCAGCTAGTTCATATTCCCAGGGCTGTACTCTTCTCTTTCTCCTCTCCCTACCCAGAGAACTCCTGTCTCTTGTCTAACTCTGAAATACCATTTGCTGCTTCCTTGTAAAGCTCCTTCCTCTGCTCCATCTACTGACTTTGGTGCCTTCCATTATTTAAAAAATTCTTATTATTTAATTTTTCCAGATTATATGTTGATACAATTTTCAACAATCATTTTCTGACATTTTGTGGTCCATGTTCTTTCCCTCCCTTCCACATCTCCCATCTCCCCCCTCCCCAAGACAGGAGATAATATGACAAAGGTTGAACATACAATACATATTTTCATGAGGACCATATTGTGAAAGAAGACACATTTTACCCTAGAGAAAAATTCATGGAGAAAGTAAAGTGAAAAAATGGTAAGCTTCAATCTGCATTCAGACTCCATTAGTTCCTTCTGTGGCAGTGGATACTCTTTTTAATCACTTTAGAGTTGTCCTGGATACTTTTATTGCTGATAATAAATTAAGTTATTCCCAGTTGATCGTCGTACTTCATGGCTGTTACAACGTTCTTCTGGTGCTGCTCAATTCACTTTGTATCACTTCATATAAGTCTTTCCAGGTTTGTTTTGTGATATCTTGTTTGTCATTTCTTATGGCCCAATAGTATTCTATTACAAGCATATACTACAACTTGTTCACCCATTCCTCAATTGATGGATATCCCTTTAGTTTCTAGTTCTTTGTCACCATAAAAAGCTGCTATAAATATTTTTGTACAGGGAGACTCTTTCCCCCTATCTTTAATCTCTTTATAGTAGCATTGCTGGGTCAAAGGGTTTATTCATGAGTTTGATGCTCCTTTAAAAAAATTTTTTTTTAATTTTTATTAAATTTACCTTCCGTCTTAGAATCAATACTGGGTATTGGTTCCAAGGCAGAAGAGTGGTTAAGGAATAGGCAATGGGGGTCAAGTGACTTCCAGGGTCACACAGCTGGGAAGTATCTGAAGCCAGATTTGAACCTAGGACCTCCCATCTGTACCAGAGCACCATTCCTGGCTCTCAGCTACCCAGCTGCCCCTTTGATGATCCTTTGGGTATGGTTCCAAGTTGCTCTCCAGAATGGTTGTATCAATTCACAGCTCTACAAACCAAGTATTAGTGTCCCAATTTTTCTACTTTTCCTCCAGCATTTATCATTTTCCTTTGTGTGTATGTGTATGTGTGCCATATTAGCCAGTCTGATAGGTGTGAAGCGGTATCTCAGAGTTGTTTTAATTTGAATTTCTCTAGTTAATAGTGATTTGGAGCATTTTTTCCTATGACTATCAATTGTTCTATTTTTTTCCTTTGAGAATGGCCTATTCATATCCTTTGACCATTTGTAAGTTGGGGAATGCTTTGTATTCATATGAATTTGAATTGGTTCTTTATCTATTTGAGAAATGAGGTTTTTGTCAGAGACATTTGCTATCAAGATTTCCCTCCTCATTTGTTGCTTCCCTTCTAATCTTGGTTGCATTGGTTTTGTTTGTGCAAATCCTTTTTAATTTAATGTAGTCAGTGTTATCTATTTCATGTCTCAACTTATGTCTTATTTCTTATAATGTTCTCTTTGTTTTATTCGGACATAAATTCTTCCTTTATCGATAGGTTTGACAGGTAAACTATTATGTATATTTTGTTCTAAATCATGTATCTATTTTGACTTTATCTTGGTCATCTGTCAGAATGTTTTCCAGTTTTCCCAGCAGTTTTTATTGAATAGTGAGTTCTTCTTCCAAGAGCTTGAATCATCTTTTGGTTTGTCTAACATTAGGTTATTGTTAGCATTTACTACTGTGTGTTGAGTGCCTAATCTATCCCATTGATCTATTATTCTATTTTGTAGCCAGTACCAGATTGCTTTAATGATGGCCACTTTATTTTTTAATGAAAAAATACATTTTATTTTATTTGTTTGAAATAAACCATTTTTACTAACTTTCACATGTGATCTTGGGGGGAAAAACTAGGGAGCTGGAAGTAAGGGGGTGCAGATTGATAGAGGGAGAGAGGGAGGAGGGTGAAGAGAAGAAAATACATAAAAATAGCATAGAAAATAGGAGGACCAAAATATCTTGGTTGCCACTTTATAATGCAATCTGAGATCTGGTACAGCTAAGCCACCTTCCTTCATTTTTTTTTTCCAAGAATTCTCTTGATAAAAACATCTAATGCCCAGTGGACTTACGCGTCGGCTATGGGGGATGGGGGGGAGGAAAAGAAAATGATCTATGTCTTTAACGAATAATGCTTGGAAATGATCAAATAAAATATATTAAAAAAAAAAGAATTCTCTTGATATTCTTGACTTTTTGTCCTTCCAGATGAATTTTCTTTTTTCTAGGTTTATGAAATAGTTTTTGAGGAGTTTGATTGGCATGTTAGAATTATCATTTTTATTATATTTTATTATATTGGCTTGACCTACCCATGAGCAATTAATGTTTTTTTAATTGTTTAGATCTGACTTTGTGTAAAAAGTGTTTTGTAATTTTTATCATATAGTTCCTGGGTTTATTTTGGCAGGTAGATTCCCAGGTATTTTATATTGTCTACAGTAATTTTGAATGGGATTTCTCTTTTTATCTCTTGTAGCTGGGTTTTATTGGTAGTATAGAGAAATGCCAATGATTTATAGGTTAATTTTATATCCTGCAACTTTGCTAAAGTTGTTAATTGTTTCGATAATTTTTTTTGGTTAATTCTCTAGTATTCTCTAAGTACACCATCATATCATCTGCAAAGAGTGCAAAGAAGCTTTATTTCTTTATTGTTAATTCTAATTTCTTCAATTTCTTCTTTTATTGCTATAGCTAGCTAGTATTTCTAGTATATAGAATAGTAGTGGTGATATTGGGCATCTTTGCTTCACTCCTGATTTTATTGGGAAGGCTCTTAGCTTATCTCCATTACTGATAATACATGTTGATAATTTTAGATAAGTACTATTTATCATTTTAAGGAATTTCCCATTTATTCCAGTGTTCTCTAATGGTTTATTTTCATTTTTATTATTTTTAATTTTTTCTTTTTTCTTTAGAATATTTTCCATGATTGCATGATTCATGATCCCTCCCTCTTCTCTCCCCCTCTCCCAAAGCTGACATGCAGTTCCACTGGGTTATGCATGTATCATTGTTCCAAACCTATTTCCATGTTATTCATATTTGCAATAGAGTGATTCTTTAACACCAAAACCTTAATCACATCCATATCAAACTATGTGACCACATTTTTCTTCTGTGTTTCTTTTTCCACAGTTCTTTCTCTGAATGTAGATAGCATCTTTCTCATAATTTCCTCTGGATTGTCCAGAGTCATTGCACTGCTACTAGCAGAAAAGTCCATTACATTCGATTGTACCACAGTGTATCCGTCTCTGTGTACATTGTTCTCCTGGTTCTGCTCCTCTCACTCTGCATCACTTCCTGGAGGTTGTTCCAGTTCCTATGGAATTCCTCCAGTTCATTATTCCTTTGAGTACGAGTATTCCATCACCAACAGATACCACAATTTGTTCACATTCCCTAATCAAAGGGCATCCCCTCATTTTCCAGTTTTTTGCCACCACAAAGAGCGCAGCTATGAATATTCTTGTACAAGTCTTTTTCCTTATTATCTCTTTGGGGTACAAACCCAGCAGTGCTATGGCTCAATCAAAGGGCAGACAGTCTTTTAAAACCCTTTGGGTATAGTTCCAAATTGCCCTCCAGAATGGTTGGATTAATTCACAACTCCACCAGCATTGTTTTAGTGTCCCAATTTGGCCACATTCTCTCCAACATTTATCACTTTCCTTTGCTGCCATATTGGCCAGTCAGCTAGATGTGAGGTGGTACCTCAGAGTTGTTTTTATTTGCATTTCCCTAATCAGGAGGGATTTAGAACACTTTTGCATGTGCTTATTGATAGTTTTGATTTCATCATGTGAAAAGTGCCTATTCATGCCCTTTGACCATTTGTCAGTTGGGGAATAATGTTTTTGGTTTGTTTGTTTTTAATAGAAATGGCTATTGTATTTTGTCAAAGGCTTTTTCTGTATCTGTTGAGATAATTGTATGGTTTCTATTGGTTTTGTTATCGATATGCTAATAATTTTCCTTATATTGAACCATCCTTGCCTTCCTGGTATAAAACCCACCTGGTCTTGGTGTATGATCTTTCTGATATATTGCTGTAATCTTTTTGCTAGTATTTTATTTAAAATCTATATAATTTATATCTATATTCTATATTCATTAGGATTGGTCTATCATCTGTTTTTTTCTTTTCTTTTCCTGGTTTAGGTATCAATACCCATATTGGTGTCATGAAAGGAATTTGGTAAGAGTTCCTTTCTCAGCTATTTTTCCAAATAGTTCATATAGTATTGGAATTATCCTTTAAATGTTTAATAGTATTTACCTGTGAATCCACCTGGTCCTGGGACTTTTTTCTTCAGGAATTCATTGATGGTTTGCTCAATTTCTTTTTCTGAGATGGGGCTGAAGTATTTTCTTTCCTCCCCTGTTAATTTAGGGACTGCCTTTTGCCTCTTTTTATAGCCCCAGTGCTTAGCATAGTGCCTGGTACAGAGCAGCCCCTTAATAAATGTTTATTGATTTATGTCATCTGTTGGGATGCTTTGCCCACTGAATTTGTAGCTGTTTATGTCCCCTGCTCAGTTCCTCTCTCTGCTTTGCTACTGTCTGCTAATTTTTCAGCTTGGTCATCTCCAGGGATGCCCAGGCCAGACAAACCCTTTTGTTCTTCTCTTTATCAGTCTTCTTAATCATCTCTCTTGACAACCTACCTGTGCCACACAGCATATCACCAGAGAAGGAGAACTAATCCCAAGAAGAGAGAGGGTCCTCTTAGGGCCATGTCCAAAGAAGGATCAGGAGCTGGACATTTCTGGGGCTCAATGGCTATCAGTGAGGAGTTGTGCAGAATCGTTACTGCAGAGGACTTGATCTGCTACCTCATACATGCATCAAGGTTGGTTTTTATCTGAATGTGCTGCTCATGCCAACATATGGTAGTTTCGAGGGTGGGGTGCAATTTTCACACCAGCAGAGTGAAGACCTATTGGAGTACTCGCCAGCAGTGAGACTTATTATTCTGCAAATTGGACTTCTTGGTTTTGGAGTGAGCTGCCATTAATAAACTCCTAGACAAGGTATGTGGCTGAGCAAGAATCCCCGACCTATATATCCTAACACCGGCTACCTTGGAGGGCACTGATCAGGGATGAATGACTGCTTTCACCTACTACAAGTAGAGCTCATGTCCAGGAGGATCAACATGGATGTATACATGTCCTGTCCATAGGCTTCTGCATCTGAAGCCATGGTGGGTCTCCTGGAGTGGATGGAGGGATCAGGGGGAAGTTCAGTCGTCGGTAGAAGCCAAGGCTGTTGCACTAGACCATTGTTCCAAATCCCAGTTATTCAGAGTGCTTCATGGGTGATACAGTTGATCCTAAAGGCAGTCCCGTCCAAAACCATGTCTGCAAAAACTCTCCATGATGGATCTGATATAATATGGGTTCTCCTGGCCCTACACGGCAGCAGGGAGATCCACCGGGAGGACCTGTGCTTGGTGGGACCAGAAGAGAGTGCTTCCATTCGAGCTGCTTCCCTGGAGAGCACAAATAGAACATCCGAGGCGAGTGAGACTGGTCATCTTGGCTCTAGAAAGGGACAGGCACACTACGGCTCAAGGGCATACGTGCCTGGGCAGGAAAGGGATATCTGTGCGTGCTCTTTTCCCTTTGGAGTTAATTATATTACATAGTGTAACCTGAGCTCTACTTTGATTTTCTGTTTCCTCGGCTGCAAAATGGGGATGATTATTGTTGTACTACCTACCTCGGGATTGTCGCAAAGCTCAAATGAGGTCAAGACTGAAATGACAGTAAAATGTCAGTTATTACTGTCGTTGCTATTACCGAGGGCACATAGATGTTCCTGATGCATGTCTATGACACAGACACACGCATCGATGTATACACACAGACAGCTATGTAGATCTATTCCAGCCCATGCGGGAGCGAGTTATCTGCCTCGTGATGGGCGAGTGGCCCCGTGGATTCCGTAGTAGGGGTCAGTTGGCCTGATGGCTGGTGGATTCTAGAATTGTTGAGGTGGTCAGTTGGGCTGGGATCCGCTGAAGGAGGAAGCTGGGGGAATGGGCTGTTCAGTTTGGCAAGTACTGAGGGCCAGCTCTGAGGGAGGAGGTGGTTGTCCTGGTGGCAGCGGGGACTGCAGCTGTGGAGGTGTGGGCTGGGGGTTTGCTCAGTGACTTCCCAAGGCTGGAGCCCAGAGAACAATGCCTGGGCCGTAGTCTAGGAGCTGGGAAGATGGGTTTGCTGAGCAGAGGGCCTGGCAATTCTCAGGCGTCTGGAGAGATGATTTGTGGCCCAAAGCTCAGGCCAGCCTGGGGCCGGGAAGGCCACAGCTCTGCTTGGGTTAGGCAGAGGGAAGAGGTCCCCAGTTAGGCCAGGCCTGAGGTGTGGGGCCAGAGGCACAGAGGGCAGGGGTTTCCTTCAGGGTTCATGCCAGCCTGGGGTAGAACAGATGGAATTCCCCCAGACTTTGGTTAGATAGGGGTGAGGGGGCAGAGTTGTCAGCTCACGTCAAACTTGGCAGTAGGACAACGAATAGTTCTGGTTGGTTCAGGGCAGGGGGACGTGGCTCTGCTCAGGCCCTGGGGAGAGGGAAACGGGTTCCCTGTAGCTCGGGCAAGGGGCACCGGGCTCCTCACAACTAAGGAGAGGGGGTGACTCAAGGGCTTGGCAGACTCGGCAGATGGAGGGGAGGTAGAGAGGGGGAATCCTTAGGAAGATGGCCTTTGGCCTGGTAGTTTTGAGCTGAACACAAGAGCTGCCAAGGCGAGAACTCTTTTTTGGGGGGTGGGGAGGGGCAGGTATGATGATCAGTGTAGGAAGCAGGACATGGGAAGCCCTCTGAACATTTCCTGCCTGCCTACCACTTTGACAGGCAGGGAGATGGGAGGTGCTGGATGGCCCTGCCTGGGGTCACATGCCAGTACTGGTCTAGGCCTCTAGCAGCTATTAGAGCAGTCAATTGTCCCCTTTACCAGGTCAGTTTTGATTGAGTGTTCCTTTTCTTATTTTTCTTGTTCTGGAGGGGCCGTGGGAAAGTAGGGGAGCAGAATGGACCAGGACAGGCCTGACCCTCTCCTCCTCCTACCTTTTGGTGTCTCTTACCCAAAGAATCAAAAGTTCATTTCTTAAGTGAAGGGAGGACACGTTAGCCATCACTTACAAATGTGATGTTGACTGAACTCCGATACTTTCAGAACTTAATGTACCCATTCACAGAGATCTGACTTAAAAAAGTAAGAGATAAAACATGTGTAGAGACACAGAGGCCAGTGTCTGATTTCATCTGAAGAGAGAACTCTTGATATGGACATTCCCTACCATCCAAGGCAATCTGTGGGCAGCTTAGTCTCGGAGTAGGCTAACCAAGGACCCCAACGGCAGCCTGGGGAAGCCTGGACCCTTTTATAGAATCATATTTTTAAATCAAGGAAGGAAATGCCCCAAATTCCAGTTAGATGTTAGTGGGAAATAAAGAAATGGGGTGTTTAGTTTGGTTTTGCTTTTCTCCAACCAAGTTCATGGATCCAAGTTAATATCTATCTTGGAGGATTTCCTTCAAGCACTAAGAGTGTTAGTGACAAGATCACACAGTATGTGTCAGAGGCAGGCCTCGACACCAGGACCATTTCTTCTTCCATCATGCCATGCCTACCTGTTAGCAACCAAGAGGTTTGCTCTAATAGGCCACTCGCTCAGAAAAAGGTGCATGAGAATGACCCTGAATATAAGATATCAGGACTTGCACCTGGAAATGCTCTGGAATGAATAACGTTTCAGGCCCTTCCTAAGAGGGGAAACGTGTCAAATTCTTCAGTACAATTCTGTGTAATGAAGCTTAGCAGTGGGCAGCATGCTGGGCCTTGAGTCAGAAATTTGCCCGAAATTAAATTTGGTCTCAGATACAAAATTAAATTTGGTCTCAGATACCTCTTAGCTGTGTGCCCTTGAGCAAGTCACTTCACCTCTGCCTGCCTCAATTTCCTCACCTGTACAAATGGGTAACAATAGCCCCTACTTCCAGGGTGATGAGGATGTATTGTGAAGCACTTTGTCAAACGCTACATAAGTAGTTAAAGCCAATGTGATTTTTTCTCTCCAACAGGGAAACAAAGTCTTGGATCGTTGGATCCCCAGGATGAAGTTCAGCTATGGAGCTAAATGGAAAGGCTGAATCACAGAGCAGCAGTTGGGTTGACTCGAACTAGAAAATTCTCAGATCCATCAGGGCCCTAATTCCCATCAAGAGCATCTCGAAGCGGGCCTGGGCCTCCGTGGAAAGGGCTCACTGGCGACACTTCTTTCACCATTTCATCTCTCCACAGAATCTCGGGCTTGGAAGGACCTCAGAAACCACCCGAGTTGATCCCATGTTTGACTGAGAATCCATCATCCTCAGCCAGTCAGTGGTCGTTGAGTCTTGGCTTCAACGACCTCGGATGAAGGGGAATCCCCTCCCTCCCAAGGCACTCTATTCTGTTCTGGGACAGCAGGCCTCCATCATTTTCAATGTAAGGAAATGTTTTCCTCCATGTTGCTGCTTCTAGTTCTGCCCTGCAGGGCCAAGAAGAATGAGTTGAGTCCCCCTTCCACATGACAGTCCTTTCAATACTTGAAGACAGCTATCATGTCTCCCCCTAAGTCTTCTCTTTGCCGGGCAAAATACCCCCTCCCCAGTTCCTTCAACTGATCCTCTTATGGCATGGTCTCAAGACCTCTCACCGTTGTAGTTACCCTTCTATGTCACCCTCTAGCTTATCAATATCCTTCTTAAAATATGGTGGCCCTTTGCTGTTTACAATGATGCGGGCTGGGCCTTCGCCTCCCTAGTTCTGGACACTGTGCTTCTTTTTGTGCAGTCTTAGATCACATGGGGTTTTAGTGGTCATGTGGAATTTACTTTCTGAACAATCCAAGCACAGAGTCTAATGCAGTTGATGGGACTTTGGCTTCTTCTTGTGGTCAATTGCCTCACTGGACTGGGAACAGAGCCTGACGGTGATCCACTGGAAGCCACAGAACTTTGTAAAGATGGTGAGAAACATCGCTTTCCAGTGCCCCTGGCAGGTGAAGGAGCTGGGGAAGGAGGCTTCAGAAAAGGCTGGTTTCTCAAAGTTATTGTCGCTCGGGCTCAAAGCTTCCTCCCGTGGGTGACTGCTCTGGTTGGTTGTTTGCATTTCCCTTGTGTAGCACTTCTGGGCATATGAAATGGAGAAGAAGGCAACAACAGACCGTGGTGGTTCACAAACATTGTGCTTGCTGTTTCTTCAAGTTCTCCCCAGATCAGATTGTAAAAGTGGCAAATTGTCCCTGAGCCCATGCGTTGGGCTTGGTGGGTTTGGGAGATGGTGCACTGACGAGTCTTTTCGGGCTGCCGCCCCCCCCAGGGCCTTCTCTTGTGGCGTGGGGTTGGCAGTGGCGGTTCTAGGTCCAATTCCACTGTTTCCTGAGTCATGTCTGGGGTGAATGAGGATGATGCTCAGCTTTTGGCTTTCCCAACTCCCAGGGTCCATTCCCTGTGACTGAGCAGCTAGTAGATTGTGCATGGGGAAGAGAATAAGCCCAGCAGTTTCCTAGCCTCTATGAACCTGGCATCGCCTGTGCCACAGGATAGGTGGGAGCTCAGCTTCTTATCAACAACCATCTTCCTTAGCTTGGCAGGAAAATCCTCTGGCATCCCAACGGTGGCCAAAGCCTAAACAAAAACTACGAATGCATGTCACCTCAAAGCAATCAGGGTGTTCCCCACTCTCATAGCTCTCTGAGCCCTAATGAGGAAAGTTGTAAACCTGGAGGTCCCTTTGAGCCCTGTTAGGGAAATATCTATCATTTCTTGATGATAGATATCTAATATCTATCAAGCTCATGAAGGCTTCCTGGTGCTGTGGAATGACTTCTAAGACCTAGTTGGAAAGGCCGTAGCCCTATAAAGGGAAGCTATGGCTGGGGGTGTCTGTGAATCCCACTGGTGCTACCTTTGAGTGTTTTGGGGAAATTTAGTCCCTATAATGTCCATAGAACTTTGGGGAAAGTTGTTATATTGGAAAGAAGTCTTAGTTTTTCCAAGGGAACCAGTAATGCTTGGCAAGAATTGCCAGGGAAAGCATACTATGGCACAAAGGAGCTCTTAAAAGAAGTACCAGTGTGGAGAAGCAAACTCCAGCTTCCCCTATTTGCTGCATCCCCACCCAGGGCAGTACTGTAAGTCACAGAAACTACTCAGATCTCTGGAGGGCAAGGTACTTTTACTGAGGGCATCTTGACTCTCTTAGGGATTCGATGCAAGGCATTGTGCATGCCTTAATTTGCAAAAAACAACAACAACAACAACAAAAAAAAACTTTGATGACGAGCCTTGTGAACCCAAATGCTTTGAACGGGCTCTGGGGGCTAGAGAAAAGTGACTAATCCTGATGTTTCCAGGCTATCTAGGTGGGAGCACTGAGCCAGAGACAGGAACCTGGGCTCTTGGTGTTAGAAGTAAGATTCTACTATCTGATATGAGTTTTTGGGAAACTGGATCTGGAGGGGATTCAAGTTCCTTGGAATTCAGAAATCAGGCCCAGAGAGAGATAGTGAAAGGAGAATCCTAGTGCTCTGGTGCAGCTTTGGCATTTGGGGACCAGATGCTTCATGTCAACCAAGCTACTACTTAACGTTGAAAGAAGTCCAAGTGTGAAACAAGTCCAAGTTTGGGCACATGGGACAGGAATGAGGGGATCAAGTTATGCTGCTGAGTGATTAAATGAATGGCTCCTATCAAACTCTGCCTTCACCTATCACCACCATTACTACCTGATGGTCCCTTTCTTCCTGTGCTGGGTAAACTCATTCTCCAGAAAGGGCTCAGTGGAGAAATTTGCCCTTCAGCTTAGGTGGGGCTCCTGGATCTAGAACCACTTAGAGAGGTTTCAATAATTTATGAGCAATGAACTGTGCCTTCCATGGGACTCTTAGGGTTTGGAGGATGTGCCTGCTAGTCTCATGTGCTTGGACAGTTTTTTAGCCCTAAACCTGAACCTCTAGGGTCTGTGTGTCTCTCATGAGGGGATCTCTAGTAGTCTGTGTGGCTGCTGCTCTGGGTGTCATGGAAATTCACTCCATCATCTATACAGGAAAGACTTAAAAGAAAAAGGATGTAAGTTCCTTGTGGGAAAGGACTATTTTGTCTGTCTTTATATCCTCATTCCCTTGCAAACAATAGATTATTAATACATGCTTAGGGAAATGCTGAATATAAATGCTAAAACAAAAGATTAGCATTTTGGACGGTGTGGGCTAAAAAATGGTCCCAAGTCAAAGAAATAGTTAAACACTGAGGTTTCACCTCATACCTGTCAGATTGACAAAGATGACAAAAGAGGAAAATAGCAATTTCTGGAGGTATTGTGGGAGGGTAGGCACACTAATGAATTCTTGGTAGGGGGAAGGACCTCTACACAAAAAAATGTATCCAACGCTTTATAATGTAGCAAAAAAATTGGAAACAAAGGGGTTGCCTATGAAATGGGGAACAGACAAACAAATTTGGTAGGTGAACATAGTAGAGATGCTAATATGAGGGCCAGCTAGGTGGCTCAGTGGTTGGAGCCAGGCCTGGAGTCGGGTGTATTTGGGTTCCAATCTGGCCTCAGATACTTCCTAGCTGTGTGACCTTGAGCAAGTCACTTAACTCCAATTGCCTAGCCCTTACTGCTTTTCTGTCTTAGAACCAATATAAACAACTTTAAGGACTTAATTGACTCTGATCAATTCAGTGACCCAAAGTCTAGAATATAGATGGTGAACCACATCCCATCTATTGGCAGAGAAATATGATAATGATGGACTAGAGGTGGAGAATGAGATATAACCAATACATTGATTTATTTTGCTTAACTAATTTGTTAAGTGGGAGAGGAAAGCATGAGTTAGTGGGCGGTGATAGAGATGGGGGGGGGGGGGAACATTATTAAACATTAGAAACAAAAATTCAGAAGGGGACATGAGGCAGTTATTACAGTGTTATTTAAGCTACACTTTAACAAATGCAATCTCCTATTTTGAATACTGAAATACTTGCGTTATTAATTTCCAAGTTCATAATAAAAAAGAAAAATTATTAAAGGGCCCAAATGGTCTGTATCGCAAAGAGATCAGATACAGGGGAAAAGGACCTACTTGCAGAAAAATATTTTTAGCAGCTCTCTTTGTAGTGGCAAAGAATTGGAAACTGGGGAGGGGTAGGGACATCCATCAATTGGGGAATGGTTGAACAAGTTGTGGTATGTTGTAATGGAGTATTACTGCACCATAAGAAATGATGAATAGGGTAATTTCTGAAAAACCTGGCAAGACTTAAATGAACCTGAAGCAAAGTGAGGAGAGCCAAGAGTACAGTGTATACAGTCACAGAAATACTGTAGGATCATCAACTGTGAAGGACTAAATTATCAGCAAAATAAGGTCCCAAGATAACCCCAAAGGACTCATGATAAAAAATGCTATCCACAGCCAAAGAAGGAACTGTTGGAATCTGATTGCATATCAAAGCACGGCATCTTTCCTTCATTAGATTTTTATTGTGTATGTCTTCAGTCATGGCATGGGGAATATGGGAATATGTATTACATGAAAACATTGGTATAACTTATAACAGACCATTTACTGCCTCAGGGAGAGGGAGGGAGAGAATCTGAATTGCAAAATTTCAGAAAACAATTGTAAAAAATTGTTTCTACATGTAGTTGAAAAAAAAAGTTTAAAAAATGATTAATAAAAGGGTCCAGATGAAGGGCAATGATAATCTCTTCTATTTTGTGTTGATCAGTGTTTTGTTCTATCCTGGGCACATTTTAAAGGAAATTTGGCAAGCTAGAGGGTGACCAGAACAGGAAAAACCACATCATATGGGTGCACTAATTCACTACTGTAGGACTTTGTGAAAAAAAATTAAATTTCATATCCTTTAATGTGGCAGTTTGCAAAATATTCACAGTGAAACTTTTTGTAGCAATAAAACGAAAATGAGTAGAAGTTTGGAGAATCATAGGAAGACTTGTATGAACAGATGAAGTAAAGCACAGTAAAACAATATACATGATGAACACAGTGATCTAGCAGGAGATAACACTAAAATAACTGGAAACAAATACAATAATCAAAATAATTTCCTGATGAATGACAATGGAATATGTCTCCTTCCATTTGATAGAGGAAGGGTAGACTGTTTTTTGCTAAACCATAAAAAGATGCTCAGATCTATTTATCCAGCTCTGACCTCCAGTCTTAAATCTCCAACTCTTATTGGACATCTCAAAACGAATGTCTTGCAGGCATCTCCAAGTCGGCATATCCAAAACAGAACTTGGTATCTTTCTACCTAAATCTTACCCTAACCCTAACTTTGAGGTTGCCACCATATTTCTAGTCACAAAAAAAAAAAATCGCACCCAAATCAGGTGTCATCCTCAATGCTTTTCTCCCCTTTACTCCATCTCCCATCTAATCTTGCCAATTCTACCATCCTAGTATTTCTCCTATACATCCCCTTCTACTTTTTGGTTCTGCTGCTCTTATGTGGGTATGTTGGGGATGACCCTCAAAGGCATATAATATATACAACATATATGATATGCACAACAAATATACAATATATAAGATTCTGTGTGTGGTGTGTGTGAGAACAGTCCAAGGACCAGCCTAGTTTAGAAAGGTTCATTACAATCCTCTCTGAATCCAGCAATACTTGCATTTTGGTCCCGTCATGCCATGAAGGTCACCTGCTAAGCGCGAGACATTGTGCTCCTCGTCAATGGAAGGCCCAATTCCTAATGAGGAAAGGCACAGGTCTTTTAAAAGTCCTAGAAGAAATTCCATCTAAACAAAATAGAAGCATTCTGACCAGAGCTGGAACTTGATGAACACAGCCTATGTGGACAATGGAAGTGTCTCTGAAGATGATTCCCTCCCCATTCCCCTCTCCTGTTCCCTCCTCACCCTGGAAAGAGCGCTGGGTTCTGAGTAAAACTGGGTTCTAATTTTAGCTCTAGGACTTGTTGTGTGGACCCAGGCCAGAGAATCTTTTTAGTTCTATCGGTCTATAAGACCAGACAGCTTTTTAGCCCACCCTAACATCCTCCAGGCCACGTTTGTGGCTCAGTCTCCCATAGAGCACTCACCACTGTGCCACCAGTTGGGCCTACAGGGCTCTTCTCCCCTTTAGAATCTCCTCTGGGGGTGGGGGTGGTCAGGCATTGTCTCCCTGCCTCTTCTCCAAGGCACCTGCAGAGGATTAACCTTCCTCCAGATCCAGGGTCCTGCTGATTCCATCTAATGGTTAGCCTTGGAGGACTGGGCTAGGCACAAGATATCCAAAGACAAGAAAAACAGCCCCTGCCTGAAGGATTTTTCATCAATATTCATTTCCCAAGACTCCTCTCTGCCAGGTTAGGGCCCTGAAATGATACCATCCGATGTCCTTTTGCCAAGTTCAGAATGACCTCACCATCACTCTTAGCCTCCTTTGCACGTACAAAACCTGGGTGCTTCCTCACCGGCCTACACAAAGCAGCAGAATATTATAGCTCCTAAATAGCAACTGCCCAGGACTGTGCCTCTGAGCCTCCATGTCCTTGAGGCAGGTTTGGACTGCTTACGAGCCACAGACTAGAGTCAACACAGAAGGCAGAGGCTACCCCTCTTTCTGGGGATGCCACATCACCCCATCCAGCCCTTTCCCCAGCAGCCCTCCCTCCCTTTATAGCAAACCTCTCCTTTACCACAAAAGGCTACTCTAGCTCACTAAGTCCCAAAGCTATGGCAGTATATTTTGCAGTCTTTACTTCTCTCTTTAAAGCTTTATTTCTCTTGATCTCCCACTATGAACTAGTTCTTGCTATTTCTTTTCCAAATCAGGTCTGTAAAACCAGCAATGAGCCCCTGGAATCCTGGCACCACCTTGTTCACTCCGTCTGGGCAGAGAATGGAGCCACAGTCCTCACGGCCTTAAGTGACCAAGTGTGTTACTGGCCTTCCCCTTTTTACCATCTGAGCTGCCTGTTCTTACACCGGCCAACATTGTAGCGAGTTTAATGGGCGACTCCCAAGGAACTATCCTAAAAATGCCCCAACAGCACCCTTCCTCTCGCCCTGGACATCCCTCTGTTAGGTCCTGAAAACAGGGAGGGATCCACTTGCCTTCAACCCGGGGCTACAAGAAGCTTTCTCAATACTTCATTAATAATGACCTCAGCCACTGAGTCAAATGTGACACCGAGCATCCCTCAAGCAAAGTAGATTTTTATTTTGGTAGTTAAAAAAAATCAAAATATGAATAATGGCTATTTGTATCAGAAATCTAAAAGAGATGCTATTAACAGGCAAGGCTATTTGTTCTGGAATTTGCTTCATCCCTCCAAGCAGCATTGCTGCCTCCTGTGCCAGAAGGAGCCTCAGAGCTCCAATTCTCAGTGCTCAGCAGGAGACTCAGTGGTGAGAAGACAGAAGATGTGGCTTAGAACCGAGGGAAACAGCTCCTGCGGGATGCCCAAGCTGACTTTTAAGACAGGTCCCTGGTTCTCTTTTGTAATTCTGGAAAGAACTCCTGTCAGTCCTCCTGTGCAAAGTCAAAGGGCTGGAAATGCTTCCGGAACAAGCGGGCTAGAGCTTCCTCCTCTTCTCGGCTCCGAGGGCACTGCTTCCAGTCAGACTTCTCGGGAATGTTGAGGATGGCCTCACTTGCCAAAACCTCCCTGCAGGGGACAAGGCAGGTCAAAGAAACCTCAGCCATGAGGCCCAGAGCCTACTTCTCCAATTACTTGCCAATGTGAACCGTCTTCCTCCACCCCCACTGGCTGCACATTTGCCTACCTTGGCCATTCCATAAACACAAAGGCCTATTTTTAAGGCCCTGAGATGGTGGAGATAAATCAGGCCTGCTCCCTACGCCTGAAAGGGACTACAGGTCTGCTAGGGGAGATAAGGGATGTAGAAAAATGAACAGAATGTGATAAGAGCAGTCAAGAGGCATAAATGAGAACAATGAGGATTCACAGGAGGCAGAAGTCACCTCTTGCTAAAGGGGCTGATCTCCTGGGAAACCTCTGGGCTGGGCTGAGGTGGAAGGAAAGATAAGGCTGGCTGAATAAGAAGGGATGATACTGGTGATGAGAGCAGGATGTGATCTAATAGGAAAAACACAGCCTTAGGGTAGAAAGACCCATGTTCTAGTCCAAACTCACCTTTAACTTGCTGGACCTCACTTTCTTCTTCTGTAAAATGAGAGGACTGAACACCTAGGCCCCCCTCCAGCTCAAACATTTTATGGTTTTGGTGGTGGCAGTGAGATAGGGAAATAAAGAGCAGGTTTGGGAGGAAAAAAAGAGTCCAGTTTTCGATATACTGATGTAGTAGAAGCAAAACCAGATGAAAAAAAGTTATGATTAAAATTCTCTAGAGTATCCATTAATTATAATTATTAGTATAAGTGCTGCGTCTTTCTAATCTGCATGCGCAATACTTGTCTCTGTTCACTAGTCCACAGAGGCTGTTCCAGGAAGAGACTCTAGTCCAAGAGAGCCAAGAGCTGAAAAAGCCAAGGAGAGACCTCCCCCTTCCTCAGTCCCCTCCTTCTGCATCCATTTGGACAGTCTTGACCTCAGTCTGACCTCAGGTCAGAGCCCAGCCTTCTGGATGTCAGGAGTCACCAGGACAAGACTCGAGTCTTTTCTGAGAACCAGGGTGCCATGAGGCTTCTGGCATCCCCCACTTAGGAAACATGCATGCCTTGTCAAAGGCTGGTGCTGATACCAACCAAAATGAGTTTTCAAATGGAGTAAGGGTACCATTTATGTTAAATTCACACAAAGTCAAGGAGACACTTAGAAGTACAGGGCCAAAGTCTTGGAGAGTGGAGTTCCCCAGGGAAGATGCATGCAGAGGAATGAAGGAAAGGTTAAAGAATCTACATTAGACACTTACTACAGGGGTACAGAAATGAACAAAATGAATCCTAACCCTAAAAGCAAAATCCCTACATTTAGGTAGGATCTGTGGGGTTAGAAATACTACTTGGGCAGCCAATGGAGAATGGGTTGGGGTAGGGATAGACTTAGCACAGGGGAGACCACTGCAGAAATACAGGTGAGAGGGGATGAGGGAACAAGGGGGCAAGCAGAGAAAGAATCCGGAACAGAAAATGAAATACAATTAAATTTTTTACATGGTGATGAAAGCCTGATCTTGGGTTATGGCTGGAAAAGTGTAGAAAAGGAGCCATAAACAAGAGGTTTTTTGAAGGTAGTAATAACAAGATTTGGCAACAGTTCAGAAGAGTGAGAGGAATGGAGGATGACACTGAAATTGCTGGTCTTGGTGGTGCTGAAGACCCCAGGAAGGACATTTGAGGGGAAAGAGAATGAATGAGCTCAGTTTGGAACATGTTGAATTTAAGGTGCCTAAGAGATCCTGTCTAACAAAGATGAGAACTGGAATACCATTGTTCAGACCAGCCTGTGTCTGATGATGAGCAGAGAATATGTAGAAAGATTGTTTGGAGAGAAGTTGGGAGAAGCTTTTCCCCCTGTTGGTACTTCTGGGTTTTCTTCTCTAAAGAATGAAATAATGAATACAGAGTACTTTGTAACCATGTAAAGAAATACAGTGAGCTATTTTTGTCATCCTAGTTCATGTGCAAAATTGTGTAGCAGAGGCAATGATTATCATGGATGTTCAGAAAAAGGAGTAGCACAGGTGAGGCAGGGGTGATAACTTTCTAGACCAAACACTCTCTGAAGTCTAGCTAGAATTGGTGGTTGTCTGATATTTAGATAGTGTTAAAAAGCACCATTTTCTCAGGAATGGAAAAACCCTGAGGGTAAGCCCCTGGAAGTTTAAGTGGTTAGTGCCATGGATAAATGAATGGGCTAAACAGGTACATACTGTAATTCAACAGATATTTGCTTTTCATTCACTGTTTTTCTGTTAGGCATGGCTAGGCCCAGCCCTTTGGAGAGACCACAGATTTCACTGAAGAGCCTTTGTAAAAATCCAGGGCTTGATATCCTTTCTAAGAATAGTGGGTTCTTCAGTGACATTTCATCAAGTTCCTATGATTATACTTCTGCCTTCTTCACCTCTGCCCTTCATTTATAGCAGTGGCCAAGCTGTGCTGATTCAGCCTCTCTGCTTACCCCCTTGTTCCCTCATCCCCTCTAACCTGCATTGCTGCAGTGGTCTCCCCTGTGCTAAGTCTATCCCTACTCCAATCCATTCTCCAATGGTTGCCTAAGCAGTATTGCTAACCCACAGATCTTACCACAACCCCTTCTGCTGTGAATTATAGCTACTGGCATACATACGATCTTTCTTACTGAAACGGAAACTAACTAAATGTAGGAATTTTGCTTTTGTTCATTTATGTACTCCTGTAGTAAGTTCCTAACATGTAAATGTACTCAATGAAGTGATGCTGATAAATGAAAAATAGACAAACCTTCCAAAATGTAAGGGAAAACTCTTCTTAATTCTGTGGAAAAGCTTCTCTCCTGTGTCCAACTCCACATAAAAATATGGTGCTCCGGGCTGTGCAATCTAAGACAAACAAGTTTTTAAAGTATGTGCAACAACTGCATAGACAAACCTGTACACAGCTCTTGGAAGCTGAATTCTGCTCCTCCAACAAGGACAGAAGTCACCCTGGTTGTTGCTAAGTAGAACTGTAAGTAGAACTATAAGTGTTAGGGCCCTCACTTCTCAGCATGAGGCCCAGACCGTTGCTCCAGACTCCGTACAAACCGCTTGTCATCACACAATTGAGCACACTGTAAGTGACAATTCTCTCAATCTTCCTCTAGAAATCTAGGCCTGCATTCTCCATCTGCTTGTTGAGCATATGTATATAGAGGTGCTAGTGTCTATCAGTAAATCATCAAGCTTTTATTAAGCCCCTACTATGTGCCAAGCACTGCTAGACACTGTCGATGCAAAGAAAGGGAATAGTCAGTCCCTGCTCCAAAGAGCTTATAGTCTAACAGGTGAGACAACAAAACATAGAGCATGCACAAAAAAGATATAGACAGGACACCATCTCCTGGTCATCAGCTGCTAAGATTAAGGAGGACTAGAAAAAGCTTCTTGAAGAAGGCAAGACTTAAGCTGAGATCTGAAGGAAGGCAGGGAAGCCACAAGGAGGAGAAGAGAGAGCATCCTAGGTTTGAGAGACTGCCAGAGAAAACAGTCAAGAGTTGGATGATGGAGGGTCTTGTATAGGGAACTAGGAGGCCAGTACCACTGGATGGAAGAATAGGTGGGAAGGTTGGGTGTAGGGAGAAAGAAGTCTGCAAAGATAGGTAGGGACAGGTTATGAAGGGCTTTAAATGCCAGACACAACATTTTATATTTGATCTTGGATATACTACTTAGCCATTGGAATTTAATGAATAAGAGGTGATAGGGTCAGACTTGCTTTTTAAAATTAATTAACCTCACCACCTTCTATCTTCAAATCAATACTGAATATCAATTCCAAAGTAGAAGAGCCAAATCAACTAGGAAATTGGGGTTAAATGACATGCCCAGGATCACACAGGTAGGAAATGTCTGAGGTAAGATTTGAACCCAGGATCCCCCATCTCCAAGCTTGGTATTCTAGCTATTGAGCCACCTAGCTGCTTCATCCAACTAGCTATTTAGGATGATCATTTTGACAGATGAATATCATTTTGCTAAAGGTGCTAGTCCCTGTTCATCCATATCAGCCTCTTCAGACAATTCTATTTCATTCTTATATTAAGACATCTAGTACTTCTTGCTTGTAGCCTAGACTTTGGGCATTTGCATACAGAATGATTTTCTTGGTACCAAGGGCATATGCAAAGAAATCTGGTGAAAGAATGTTGAGGTGGTAAAGTGGAACTAGATTATGGTATGTCTTAAATGTGTGCTTAAAGAATTTCAACTTTAGTTAGTAAGTATTAGGGAACATGGGAATAATGACAAACAAAGCCATGCTTCTCTAACATTAATGTGATATTTGTGTAAAGGATAAATTGATGGGGAAAGAGAATGGAGATGGAGAATAGCTAGTTAGGGGGCTTCTGCAATATTCTGGGCAAAAGAAGAGAGGAAGCTGAATTAGGATGAAGAAGAAGGGATGGATTCAAGAGATATTTTGGAAATGGAACAGATAGGACCTGACAACTTATCAGATGCAGATAAATTGCGAAAGAGGAAAGGATCAAAGATGATCCCAAGGTTTCAAGCCTCATCTGGGATAAAAGTGATGACACTTAAAAAAAGATATGGACATGAGATGGAAACAAGGGGCACAGAGGATGAAAATAAGACCATGGTCCAGTCCTATATAAATATTGTTGAGTTTAAAGTTGAGGTTGCTTAGGGAAACTAAAAAAAACAAAGTAGATTTTTTTAAAGCCATATTAAGAAAAAGGAAGAGGATCAAAGTAGGGCTAGGATTATTGCTTGCAGTGAACACGACATGATAAATAACAACAGAGAGAAGTCAGAGAAGCTAACCTCTTATTTTCAGTCTCTTCTTTCTGCCACATAAAATGACTTTTCCATTAGAAATGCCAGGACAAAAATGGCCAACAGAGAGTTGACAAAGTAGGAGAAAAAATTCTTAATGACTCCATGTCACCTGGCCCAGATGAACCAAAATCTTGGGTGATAAAAGAATCAGTATATATGACTGGTATCACTAATATCTGAATGATGATAAAAAATGGGAGAGGAACCACAGACCTGGGGAAGGGCAAAATGTGGTCTCAATTTCCAAAAAAAAGGAAGAGAATCAAGTTTGCAAACTCTATGCTGGTGAGAGTGACTTTGATTCCTTAGAAAATTCTAGAATGGGTTGTTAAAGAGATGGTTAATGAACATCTAGTAAAAGAAGATATTACAAGGGTAGGTTATGCCAGACAAACTTTAGTTCCTTTTTTGACAGGGTTACTATACTAGCATATCTAGATTTTTGCAAAGCATTTAAAGAAAGTATTTTGTACTATTCTTGTGGAAAAGATGGAAGGATGTCGACTAGGAAATAGCACAGATGAATTTGGAATTGGATAAAATGCCAAACTCAGAGAACAGTTATTCTTGGTTTAGATGCCAACTTGGCAGATGGACCTAGTGAAGTGTCCAGGGATTGATCTATACTTACCCTAGGAGGTTTCATGCTTCTATCAATGACTTTGTAAAGGCTAAGATGGCATTTTCATAAAATTTATGGATGACAGGGAGCCAGGAGGCACAGTTAACAAATTGAATAATAGAATCAGATTCCAGAAAGATATTAACATGCCAGAACACTGTACTGAACTTAAGAGGGATAAATATAAAATTTGATACTTGATTAAAAAATTTAATTTCAATATGGAAATGGGTTTTGAGTGATAATATATGTATAACCCAGTGGACTTGCTTGTTAACTCTGGGAGGGAGGGAGAAGAGAGGGGAGGGAGACAACATGAATCATGTAAACATGGGGAAAAAATTTAAAATAATCTTAAAAAAATTTTAATTTCACAAGTACAGGATGGAGCAGTCACAATCAGACTGAAAAGTGTCTGAAAAAATCTAGTGGTTCTAATGGGGGTAAGAGATTTCAGGAATGAGAATGGAATAGATCCTGAGCACTCTCCCTTGATAAAGCCATATTTGGATTACTGTGGTCAGTTTTGGGTATCAGATTAAGAAGGAAACTGGAGAACATCTAGAGGATGGTCAGCAGGATGATGGAGGGCCTTGAGACCAGGACATATGAGGACCTGGGGCTACACAGGATGAAGAAGAGATGTGGGAGAGATTCGAAAAAGATAGTTGGGATAGATTTTTTTTTTTAATTGAAGGGATGCCATATGCAAGAGGAACTGTCCTGGGTCTGTTTGGTCCCAGAGGGCAAAAGCAGAAGTAATCAAAGTCACAAAGAGGTAATGTTAGGCTTGATGTCAGAAAATGCTTTCTAACAAGGAGAGCTCTCCAAAAGTGGAATAGGTTGTCTGGGGAGGCACTGAGTTTCTATTCCTTGGAGGCTTTTGTGGAAAGACTGTGGTCCTTTCTAACTCCTGAAATTCTGTGACACATTTGACCTCCACCACTCTGAATAAGTTCTGTACTTTTCTGCCCCTGTGCACATGCTGTTTCCTATGCCTCCAAAGCCCTCCTTGCTATATCTCTGTTGCTAATAATCCTATCCACTCTTGAAGGCCAGATCAAGGCTGGCCCCCATGGAGACCTTGGGTCCTCCAAAGATAAATGGTCCCTACTTCTCCTGCACCTCCACATCCTCCATATTAGTTATTTGTGGTCATGCCACCACTAAGGAGGTATCATGGGGGGATGATGGAAAGAGCCAGCTTGAACTCCAAGTCAGTCTTAGTCTGCATCTTGCCTGTGTTCTTTGCTATGTGTATAACTTTAGGCAAGCCACTAAACCTCTTGGAGCCTCGGCTTCCTTTATCTGCAAAACTAGAAGGCTGCATTAGATGACTACTAAGATGCCTTTCTGTTTTAAATTTAATCCCATGTCCCTTATTACACTGTAATTTCCTTGAGGGAAGGAACTGGGACATCTTGATCTTTACATTCCCAGACTCAGTGCCTCTCTCCAAAGCAACTCCAAAGCAGGTACTCGGTGTTTGTAAAGATGAAGAAAATGTAGCTCATAAGCTTTCTCACACCCAGACCCTGTTCTCTATTCCCACTGATATCACTTTAGTTCAGGCTTCACCTGGACCTCCCTAGCACTCCTCTACCATCCATCTGTCCCACACACCTTCCTCCTCGCCCAACAAACAGATCACTAATAAGCTGAACTGACTTAGTTACCTGAGGGGAGTTCCCATTTGACTTCTCACCTTCCCTCCTGGCTCGCACTGGTCCCCACAAAAACTGCTGCTCTCTCCCAACCCAATCTTCACCATTCTTCTCCTCACTCAGCTGAAGCTCCACCTCCACCACACTGACATACTCATCTATGAAGGCTCTCCCCTAGGAAGAGAATCATAGCCTTTTCTCCTTTGGGCTTATCTTACATAGTCTAGTATTGTTAACTAGGTCTTTTATGTCCCCAGGATACCCAGGACATAATTCTGAATAGCACCGACTCCCCACCCAAGGCAAAGCTGAGACAATGATAAAATCAATACCCGTCAGGGATTCAACCAGAACACTGAGCAGCCACATCACAAGCTCACTCCAATCAGTGTCCCTTTTCACCTCCCCAGGACTTCTTGGAGCCCTAGCATACTTGCTACTGGGCTCCTCCTGCTTCTCAAAGAATATTCAGAGCAAAAGGCATATGGGGGCACCTGTGCAAGGAGTAACCCATAACCACATAAAGGGAGGGGGACTTAGGGCCTTACCTGCTGGATATCTGAGTGTTCTGGTATTTCTAGCAGCTCAATCTGCTGCTCCTGAGCCTGGGTGATAAAGGCCTCCTTGATGTCCTCGGTAGTGCAACAGCTGAGAGGTACAGGAACAACCTGGGAGGGAAGAGCAGATGCCACTGGCTCTGGTCCCAGAAAGGAGGCCAACGGCAAGCACATCATTGAGGTGAAGGGACACCCCTCAGCATAGGTTCTCCTCATCCCAGAGAGTACATACTCTATGTACTATCTGTAAGACTTAAACTCATGAGATAATGTATTGCATGTAGGAGCTAAAGCAATACCTGAAGGGGGAAAGGCTCAGATGAGGCCTGACCATCCCCAAGACTGCTTGCTCCTGCATAATCTATGTGGTAGAATCAGGCCAATTTGATACTTCACAAATTGACCAGAAAGAAAACTACCACATCACCAGTCATGTCTTATTTCCCTTAACAGACTGTGATGGCAAAGTTCGTGCCTTTCTCTTACATCCCCTTCAACATCTAGCCTTCCTCTGTAACAGTATCTTGGTTGGAGCTCCCATCTGATGACTTCTCACCTTCATACCTGGCTCCCACTGGTCCACATATAAACTACTGCTCTCTCCCAACCCAACCTTCACCATTCTTCTCCTCATTCCTTCATAAAATCTCTCTGACTACTCCATACTGATATCACCCTTTTCAGAATTCTTCCCATGTTTTTCCTGGATCTCATTTTATGACATCTCTCCTACTCTTACTTACTTAACTGTTGGCTTTTTATACATGTGATCCTCAAGTTCCTCAAAAGAGTTATGAGTCTCAAGAGAGTAGACTGAGGCTTTCTCTGTTGCTAACACAGAGCAGAAGCCTAGGAAGCACCAGCTATTTCCTACACGGTGCCCACCCCAGGACTAGAGCACACACCAGATGCTCAATGAATATTTGTTGCACAAATTAATCTGGGTTCCTCCAGGGATGTCTAAATTCCCTCTGAGTTGTTGGCCCATGCTTCCCCACCTGTAGCTGAAGGTGATGACTCCTATAATTCCTTTCAAACAGGACGTATCGCTTCCCTTTACTTTTAAAGAGCTGTCTCACTGCAGACTTGTACTTTTCCACCTCTTCAACCACCTCTCTTGAGAGATCCACCACTGACTGGTAGTGACCAATGGGCAAGATCAGAACATGATCATCAGATAAACCACCTTTGGCCAGGGCAAGGTAGCACTGGAAAGAAAGGACAAAAGAAGAAGAATTAGGACATTAATTCTGTATCTTGTTCTTCTACAGAGGCCAGTAAAGAAGCTGTTTGAAATAGGGATCCCCAATTTTTTTACACAGAGAGCCAGTTCACTGTCCCTCAGACCATTGGAGGGCTGGACTATAAAAACCTAAACCTAACCCTAACCGGGCAGAAGTATACACAGTGTGGAACTCCCTCCCCCAAATTGCTGCTCACCATGCTGATGTCTTCCATTGTGCAGCCACATAATCCTTTGTGTGGTGCCTCATTCTAAGGTGCCACGCAAAGGATTATGTCACTGGAAGTAGTACTCTATGTGAGCGATGCTACATGCAGGGCTCCTCTCACTGACCACCAATGAAAAAGGTGCCCCTTACAGAAGTGCAGTGGGGATGCCCATCAATTGGGGAATGGCTGAACAAATTGTGGTATATGTTGGTGATGGAATACTATTGTGCTAAAAGGAATAATAAAGTGGAGGAATTCCATGGAGACTGGAACGACCTCCAGGAAGTGATGCAGAGTGAGAGGAGCAGAACCAGGAGAACATTGTACACAGAGACTGATACACTGTGGTATAATCGAACGTAATGGACTTCTCCAGTAGTGGCGGTGTAATGTCCCTGAACAACTTTCAGGGATCCAGGAGAAAAAAACACTATCCATAAGCAGAGGACAAACTGAGGGAGTAGAAACACCGAGGAAAAGCAACTGCCTGACTACAATGGCTGAGGGGACATGACAGAGGAGAGACTCTAAACGAACACTCTAATGCAAATACTAACAACATGGCAATGGGTTCGAATCAAGAACACATGTGATACCCAGTGGAATCACGCGTCAGCTACGGGGGGGTGGGAGGGAGGAAAAGAAAATGATCTTTGTCTTTAATGAATAATGCATGGAAATGATCAAATAAAATACTATTTAAAAAAAAAAAAAGAAGTGCAGTGGGGGCCGGATACATGACCTCAGGGGGCTAAATGTGGCCTGCGGGCCATAGTTTGGGGACCCCGGGTTTGGAAGGACCAGCACTAAAGAAACAAGAGAGTCGAATTACCTCTCAGAGATTCCTCAGTAAGAGCTCATGAGAATTTAAAATTCTGACTAAAAGTATCTGTTGTGGACCATAAATCATAGCCAATGATTTCTACATCATGTCCTTGTCCTCAGATGATGTTTGGCAGAAATTAGGTTTAGACCAACACCTTGCACAATATACCTTCCCAAGCTCAAAATAGATATGGATATTTAATAGATAATAGATAGATATTAATAGATATTTAAGGTTTGCCAAGTGCTTTGCAATGACTGTAAAGGGTCATATCATAAAACAATTGGAAGAGAATAAGATCAGGTATCTTTTCCAGCTATGACTGAAGTGGAAATAATAGAAGTAAAACAGGTCAGAAAAGACAAAGAATGCTGATCATATAAAGTAGAAGAAAAGAGCACAGAACAAGAACTCTATAAAAGTCCAGAAAGTCACAGTGTCTATAAAAGACTGAAGGGAGAAGTACTCACATGGGTGCCAATGCTGACTACTAAATGTTTTTCCACTTCAGGACTGGCGAGACAGAACCAGCAGGGCCCCAGGGGCTGAGCTGCAGGCAGAAAACAACAAAAACAAAAATTGCTGTTAGGATGGTCCAAACATCCTAATTAATAATCCCAAGTAATTCATCTTTTGGGAGTCAGTCTAGTCTACACTCAGGTTACCTCACAGTAGGGGTATTGCTTCCATTCTGCTATAGCTTGGGGGAGACATGGAGCCCAGGCTTTTATTCCAAAGGCTTGTTACTAGAGGCGGCTGGGATTTAAATGAGAAAGAAAGACTTTCATGGCGTGCCTCACTTCGTAAAATGTAAATGTAAAATGAGGGGTCTGGACCAGAAGAACTTGAAGGTTCCTTCCAGTTCTCAATCTATGATCCCATCTTTGATGACTTTTCTTTTCTCTCTTCATGTAACACTGCTGTGTAACATGATTTACTTATGTATCACAGCTGTGTGCTCCTTACCATCTCATATAATACTTACGTGGTTTCCGAGGCTGCTTGGGGGAAATACTCTTGCTGTCTCCCCCAGTGGACTGACGTTTCTTTCCCTGCTTTTTGCTTAAATCAAAGAAAAACTGACAGGCTGGTTCTTCCTGTGAAGGTTCAAAAACAAGCAAACATTACTCCAAGGATCTCTAGAAAAGCTGGCCCTGACATTTACAAATGTTTATTTTCCTTTTCTTTTCTTCTCAACTCTTAGTCTAGCTAAGACAGCTCTTTTGTCCTTCCATGTTCCTTCTAAACATACCTTTCCTGGTGTCTACCCTCAGATGTCCAGCCATATACAGCCACCTACTCCTCTCTCCTACTTCCAATTCCTTTATCCCACTTTGGTACTTCTGCCACAGTGGCCATGAGCCTGCAACCCCTCTTTACCATTCTACTCCCCAAACCTCTACCTGTTAAAATCCTACCTGCAATATATCACTCTCTCTTCCATCATCCCTGTCTTGAATAGTGAGGTAGCCAAACCTCTTGCCAAGCCAGACTCCTCTACAGGGATAGGTGATCCTCCTATTCCAGCCCATTTTCTACAGAAGACCTTTAACACTTATCTTCACTCTCTTCTGTCTCCTGGTTGCTTCCCTACTGCCTACAAACATTACCATGTCTCCTCCATCCTCAAAAAATCCTTTACTTATCTAGCCACCCTGACTAGCTCTTGTTCCATTATCTCTCCTTCCTTCTGTGGCTCCTTGGCAAGATTATCTATAATCAATGCATCCATTTCCTCTCCTCTTTCTCTTTCTTCTTAATTCTCTACAGTCTGGCTTCTTACCTCATATTCACTCTCTCCAAAGTTATCAATAACCTCCCTCTCTCTTTAAAACCCTTACCTTCTGTTTTAATAACAACTCCAAGACAGAAAAGGGGTATGGGATAGACAATTGGGGTTAAGTGACTTGCCCAGTGTCATACATATATAAAGTGTCTAAATATAGATTTGAATCCAACTCCTTTTGGCTCCAGGACTGGTTCTCAATAATCTCTTAATCTCCAAATCTAATGTCCTTTTCTCAATCCTCATCTTTTTAGATGTCTCTGTAGCCTAGTCATTCCCCTATTCAATAACTTCCCATGGTTCTCTCTTAATTCCAAGATCAAATAAAAAATTATGTCTGGGGGGCAGCTGGGTAGCTCAGTGGACTGAGAGCCAGGCCTAGAGACGGGAGGTCGTGGGTTCAAATCTGGCCTCAGACACTTCCCAGCTGTGTGACCCTGGGCAAGTCACTTGACCCCCATTGCCTAGCCCTTACCTCTCTTCTGCCTTGGAGCCAATACACAGTATTGACTCCAAAACGGAAGGTAAGGGTTTAAAAAAAAAATTATGTCTGGCACCCAAAGTCCTTCATAATCCATAATCCATAATCCACCCATAATCCCTTCAATCATGACTTATTTTGCTCTACCACAGACTCCAGTGACACTGGCCTCCTGGCTATTCCTGGCACAAAACACTTCATCTGACTGCATTTTCACTGGTTGTCCTCCATGACTAGAAAGATCAATGCCCTTCTAACCTCCAACTCCCAGCTTTCTTTAAATCCCAGTTAAAATTTCCACCTTCCTTAAAAAAGTCCTTTCCAATTCTCTTTAATGTTAGTACCTTCCTTCCCAGAAATTATCTCCAACTGCTTTGTCTCTATCTTGTTTGTTTGCATATTTTCTCCCCTGTTAGACAATGAGCTCCCCAAGGGCAGGCCAAGCACAGTTCCTGGCTTGAAGTAGGTGCTTGACAGGTGCTTCTTGATCTTTCAAAGCCTAATAACTGAGATGCCATGAAACATTCTCTGACCCTCCTCTGTAGCCCCAAACCTGAAAGTACCATCTCCCTCCCATGACACCTCATACTGAGGATTACAACATCTGAATACATCTGCTACAGTCTACTTTGTATTATGGATAGGTACATTTTATCTTCCCTACTCAATTCCAAGTTCCCTTCAAGCAAGGGTTGTTATCTTATTCACATTTCTATTTCTTTTGCAACAAAACAATAGAATGTCTACATGAAAATAAGTAGCAGGATTTAGCTCAGGGACAGGTAGAGATGGACTCAATATAGGCTAACTAAATCCATACAGCACAGCACCAAATCATCATTAAATGGAATATTAACTTTGTTTGAATTACCTAAACTATTGGGATCTATCAATGAACAAAAATGTTCCTATAAAGTAAGATCTAGATTATACAGATTTTTGTCTATATCTGGGCTTACCCTATCCTCTTAGCTCAAAGTATCTTCTAGAAAGAGAGTTCCCATGTGAGCCATCCCAGCCTGCCCCCCACCCCCAGCCCCCAACTCCCTTCAGAATGTTACCCAAAGGAGAATACCTGTGAAGCCAGGCCCTGTTTTCCTGACAATGCTTCCTTCCCAGATTTTCTGTATGGGTTTTCAGTGACATCTGGTGGCTGCTTCACTAGCTCTGCCCCATCCATCAAATTAAGTGGAAGGATACTGAATGCATAAAGGTACTTTGGAAAAACAATAACAAGATAGATTAAGATAACTATTAAGTTCTTTGAGGCTAATATGTAATTGCTTTATGAAAACTGCCATAAAAGGTATAGTAGCACTTTAAAAAATAAAAACAGCAAGTATAACAAGTCATCAAAGTTGAACACTGGAAACCTGTTATTTATGGGAGAAGGAAAAAAAGAAGGGAAAGAAGAAAGGAAGAAAATACACTATTCAGACTGTCAATTCTGGATAGCTATAGCTTACATTTCTGGCCACTGTTATTGTTTCTTCTTTTTCCAAAATGCAGACTAACCTGTTTGCCTTTAAAAAGTCTGCAAAACTTTTCCAAGATATGAGGAAATATAGTCATCCTTCAAGATTTGTAAAGTGCTTCACAAACATAAGCTTGCCTGCTCATGGGAGGCAGTCTGCTATTTCAGTAAAATTAGATTGTCTCTATTAATTTTGCATATAACTTTAAGCTACTGTTTCAAATATATATATATTTTAAAACCTGCACATGGGCTATAGGAATTATCTATGACTTTTTAAGTTTTACTTTTAGTAGGAAATCAACTTAGTCTTAAGTATAGGATTTTTAGGAGGTTACATTCTAAAGTGTGGTATTACCACTTCAAGAGATCTGCCATTACTCCTTCCACTGATATACACTTCAACCCTTAGTGTGTCTAGATGCTGTTGTTAAAAATTCATCATCTGGTAGTCAATTTTTGGTGGTGAACCTATTATTACTAATGACAGTAACCCAAGTGCCACTGAGCAGGCTGTTCCCTGGCCTGGAATGTACTTCCTAATCAAACCTGCATTGGAGGCAGGCTCTCTACATTTCTGTAGGGCTCAGCTCCAGTACCAGCTCCTATTCAAAAACCTTCTGGATCCTCACAAGTACTGGTGCTCTCCAGGCCCTGAAACTTATTTCCGTGCTATGCCTTATATTTACTTAAATGTGTATGTTCTATTTTGTCCAGGAGAAAGCAGGAAAGCTCCTTGAGGACAGGTATTTGTTTCACTTTTGTTTCTATATCCCCAACGTTCAGTACATAATAGGTGCTTTAAAATATTTGTCAATTGATTGACTTTTCCTCTGTGAAAAACAGCCATCAACAATGGAAAAACAAAATGAAGAATGCATACTGCTCAGATGAAGTCATGGAAGGAAGAAATTACGGTATTAGTCTGCCCCTACACACATCTTGGATAGGCATTGCAGAAGAACAATGAGCTGGGTCCAGAACTGAAGAGGAAAGGCTAGGTCAGACCACAGGAGAGCATGTAGGCTCTTTAATGATCCCAAGTGGCTCCCCAAATGATTTCAAGTGGTTCTATAAAAGCCATCTTTTTTAGCACCAACATTCTTCTAGTCTGCAGGGGTGCAAATCATGAAACAATGGAAAGACACATGAGTGTGGAAAGTTGGCTACAAGTGATTAGTAATGATGTCCTGTATATGAGAAGTGGAATCAAAATGGAAAGATACATATAGCTAGAAAAAGGTATAGTCAAAACATGCAGAAAGAAGGGTAAGAGATGTATGGTCTACATGCCCAAAGAATACCAATGAAATAAAGACAGCAAAGAATAGTTTCTTGGACAGAAAGTTGTTCCTCTCTGAAAGATTTATAAAAAGACATGGACAAGAACCACACAGGATGAGAAAGCATGGACTAAAATCTGTACTTGGAAGGTGTGTGTTATACCAATGGGAGGTAGAAGAATCAATGCTTCATAGCCAAAAACCACTGAAACTCATGGTCTCAAAGAACTCTAACAATAATAACTTACAATTATAAAGTGAATTAAGCACTTTCCTCATAACCACTCTGTATAATAGACAGTGTAAATGGTATTTTCCTCATTTTACAGATGAGAAAACTGAAGTTTAGACAAGGTGTATGTCTTATTTATTGGTCATAGTCAATCACTAGGAACTGGATTCTGCCTCTATGCCAGGGCTCTTTCCCCTTATACCTCAATACATCTTAGGACACTTCTGACATGTTCCCTTGTGGTTGAGCCTTGTGATTCACAAAGACTGAAGACAGGGCCTGGTGGATTAAGGCAGGGTGGGTCAACTGAACTTCCAGGAAAACATCACAAAGCCTGCCACATTTCTTATTTTTGTATTTCTAGACCAGAGAAGAACAAGTACTTCTCAGGGCTTCTAGCTATCACCTTAGCTTTGTCTTTTTTTTTTAATCCTTATTTTCTGTCTTAGAATTGATACTAAGTATTGGTTCTGAGGCAGAAGAATGGTAAGGATTAGGCAATTGGGGTTAAGTGACTTGCCCAGGGTCACACAGTTAGGAAGTATCTGAGGCCAGATTTAAACCCAGGTCCTCCTGACTCCAGGACTTGCTCTCCTTCCACTGAACCACTTAGCTGCCACTATTCCTTTAGCTTCCAAGAAGGGTTTTCAAACCCTGAGGGCCAAATCTCACCAGCTTCCTGTTTTTGTGCAGATCAAGAGTTTAAAACTGTGTTTTCATTTTTTTTTTAAACCCTTACCTTCTGTCTTGGAGTCAATACTGTATATTGGCTCCAAGGCAGAAGAGTGGTAAGGGCTAGGCAATGGGGGTCAAGTGACTTGCCCAGGGTCACACGGCTAGGAAGTGGCTGAGGCCAGATTTGAACCTTGGACCTCTCATCTCTAGGCCTGGCTCTCAATCCACTGAGCTACCCAGCTGCCCCCCGTTTTCATTTTTAAATAAAACTTTATTTTAAAAAAATGGAAATACCATCCTTATATGGATTTGGTCTTGCAGGCTATAAATTTGCCAATCCCTGTTCTAGTTGATTCAAATATGTAAGCAGATTGTCACTAAGAATTTACAAAACTAGCTTCTCAATTACATATTCCAGACCGCTCACTGCATGGATATGTGTACATGAATAAGATTACTCTGAAATGGGTGCCTTTGCTTTATTTGGACACCTTTTCCAAAATCTTTTCCTATCATCTTTTCAAACCTGACATGTGTATCTAATGAATACAAAAGATGGTACCAACATGGGCAACAGTAGCAGTAACAACAGGCTAACAAATGAATTTGGGAATCAAAGTTGGGCCTGCTGAAGGGTAGAGTACTTTTGGTTTTTATGTTCACATTTTCCACTCTAGGAAATTAATCAGGACTCACTGAGACTGTCACGATCTTGCTGAACTTACCCAAGACAGTGCTACTGGTGAGAATAAATGATCAAGGTCTTTCAACTACCAGTACTTTTCTATGGACAGCAAGCATCTGGATGCTGCTTTTCTAGATATGGGTATCTGTCTGGAGGAGAACCTACTGGGTACAATAGCAATGATTAAATATTTACCTTTCTCTTCTCTGTATTTCCAACATTTGCCAGAGCTATGAACCGAGTAACATGCTGAGCACTCTCCTGGAGGACTATG
This sequence comes from Monodelphis domestica, assembly GCF_027887165.1. Taxonomy (NCBI): domain Eukaryota; kingdom Metazoa; phylum Chordata; class Mammalia; order Didelphimorphia; family Didelphidae; genus Monodelphis; species Monodelphis domestica. Next base: position 42,099,583 of record NC_077227.1, read on the forward strand.
TGGTTTCTAGAACAGATTTGAAAGAAAAGAGGATGCGACCTTTATATTCAACTTAGCAGTATTTTGTAAATGTTTTAGATCAGTGAGAGTTCTCTCTTCCTCTTACGTGTATACTACTAGCTAATATTTATATAATGCTTTCAAAGTTTGTGAAGTGCTTTACATGGATTCTCTCATTCAATCCACTAGATTGAATGATCAGCAAAACAGATGTTATTATTACCTCCATTTTACATATGAGATTAAGTGATTTGTCCAGGGGCACATGGCTAGTAAATGTCTGAGGCAGGATTTGAAACTAGAATATGCTGCCTATAATTCCGGGGCTCTATTCAATATGCTGCCCTTGAGGCTACTATCATTATCATTACTATTATTAAAACAGAAGTGCCCACAGGACACAAAAGCAGGGCTTCCTTCTGAGGACATGAAGTGAAATACTTTGTTTTCTTCATGTTCCAGATACTTTCCATGTGTCCCAAGAACATAAAGGAAGCAACCCCTGATGCAACAGATCCTGACTCCATGTTGCATCTTTCCTGGCAATACCACCAATGCTTTCTACCATTCTGAGATCTGACCATGCCCTTGCTGTGAGTTTATATTTAAGATTAGTTTGAAATATCTTCCATTCTCCCAGCAAGTCCTCTTTTACAAACCCTTCCGTAGAATCTTCTCTGGGTTTTGCACTCCTTCAAAGCCTCTTTTGAAGCCAGAGGTTGGCCAGTTCCTTTTTGTACAGCCAGAAAACTAAAAAGTTTTCATATTTCAAAATACAATAACACTTGTTTTAAAATGTCAATTTATTCCTGATCTGATTTTTTAAAAAGCCTAGGCTTTACAAATACAGAGTAGGTTGCTAATTCTTGTTCCAAAATAAATTATAGCCCTGATTACTAGGGAAGTCAGGAGACTCAACTCTGAGCACACTTGAGCTCTACCCTGGGGAGCAGCAGTCAAGAGGTTAAACTGTCAACAGAAGGGCTGGAAATTGCTCCCATTTCAATTCACTGCCTGTTTTTAATCTCACTGTCTATCATAACTTTTTATATTTGGATGATAATCAAAAATTAATTTCATGGAAAAGAGGAAGCATCTGAAAGAGTGATTTTGGTGTGGAATAAAGGAAAGTTGGAAATAATACAGTCAAATCTCATTTCTCTGCTAATGGATCATATCCCTATTGTTCTGTGAAGGAGAAGCAATTCCAAGAGAGAGTAAGTCTTAAGTTGAGCTAAATTATTTTATACTTACTGGCATAAAATATATAGAAGAGGCTAGCAAAGGACAGGTTTTTGGTTTTTTTTTTAATCTAAGCAATCTCCTAGTAATCTTAAAACAAGTTTTCACAATGTAGTTTTATTACTTAAAATGAAATATATAAGTTCCAAGTCAGACATATATTCAATTATAAGAATGAAATTACATCTCAAAGCTAAGAAAAATGTAGATTATCCCAACTTTGGTTCTTTTCCATTAGTATAGATAACTAGTTAACTGCACTGACCATTTCACATAATAGGTCTGGTATCATCTTTCCCTCCTGCCTGCTAAACTGAAATTTTCAGATATGCTTCTTAAGTGACTACTAATGTAATATGATTTTCCAAGTCTATATAAAAGGGCAACAGTTTAACTTGGAAACTTTAACTAGGGTCTTAAAAGCAAGTAAATGTAGTTATAAAAATTTTAACCATGTATGCCCTAAACTTTTGAGGCAGGAGTTCTTAACTGGAGTTCACAAACCACTAAGGGCTCTGAGGATAAATTCCAAGGGGTTCATGAACTTGGATGAAAAATAAATTACATCTTTATCTTCACTCATCTCTATGTGAAACTTAGCTTTTCCCTCGATTAGGGAGGAAACATTACCCTAAGAAGGGTATATAGGCTTTTCTTGACAACCAAAGGGTCCTATGACACAAAAAGTCAGAAATCTGTGTTCTAGAAGCTTATTTCCCCAGCCAGAAGCTATGAAATTATATACCCCAAATGGAACACTGAGTATATATTGTCAGATATGTTGATACTGTTACAGCTGAACTACTTTCTCCCTCTATACCTTTTTTAAAAAATTCTTTGTTCCAAGGGTTGGCTCACTGGGCAGGGAAAGAGGGTAACGTCTATTTAGAAATGAAGGTGATAAAAAAATTGGAAAACGAGGGGATGCCCGTCAATTGGGGAATGGCTGAACAAATTGTGGTATATGTTGGTGATGGAATACTATTGTGCTCAAAGGAATAATAAAGTGGAGGAATTCCATGTGAACTGGAACGACCTCCAGGAAGTGATGCAGAGCGAGAGGAGCAGAACCAGGAGAACATTGTACACAGAGACAAACACACTGTGGTATAATCGAATATAATGGACACCATTAGTGGTGGTGTAATGTCCCTGCACAATCTGCAGGGATCAAGGAGAAAAAAAAACACTATCCAAAAGCAGAGGACAAACTGAGGGAGTAGAAACACCAAGGAAAAGCAACTGCTTGACTACAATGGCTGAGGGGACATGACAGAGGAAAGACTCTGAGCGAACACTCTGATGCAAATACTAACAACATGGCAATGGGTTCAAGTCAAGAACACATATGATACCAGTGGAATCACACGTCGGCCACGGGGGGTGGGAGGGAGGAAAAGAAAATGATCTTTGTCTTTAATGAAAAATGCATGGAAATGATCAAATAAAATACTATAAAATTAAAAAAATAAAAAAAAATAAAATTCACAGTACCAAGTGCTTGGAAGATATGAAAAAAAAAAGAAATGAAGGTGATATAAAAACAAAAGATAATACATTTTTAAAAAAAGAAAAATGACACCCACCGATAAGGAAGCCTCTCATAATAAGTCTTTTCCAAGGCAGCAAAGTGATACCTGGGCTTCAAGTCCATGGCAAGATGGGAGATCAAAGAGGAGCCATGTTTTTTGGTATCTACATCCCCCTGCAAGAGAAATAGCATCCTCTGTGACTGACCTTAATGATCTTGAGAAATAATATGCAAGCATGTTCAGAGGTGGGTGCCTATATGCATGATACAAGCATATGTTGTTAAGTGTCTATAACTGAAGTATGTATGCATGTTGTTAAGTGTCTATAACTGAAGTAATCATATAAGCCTGAATAACAAAAGGAGAACTGAGTCATATTTGGATCACAAATCAGAATGGTTTTTGGTCAGGAGTAGCAGGTGGTTCCACCTCAGCTTTTGTACACAAAATAGTTCATCAAAAACAAAACTGAAAGATTAGCTCTTGCTAGTTAACATGACATGCTGGTGTAATTTTCTTTGCAGAGGGCCAAGAATAGATCTCATGACAATTGGGACAACCTGATTTGGCCAGTGCAAAATCAAATCAAATCTTCAGATACCAGATTTTTAAAAATTGTTTGTATGTAATATTCACAGAATTCATTAGCCATGGAGAAAGGGGGAAAAAAGATAAAGCATTTAATGGGAGAGAAGGGGACAGGGGTCTAAAGACCTGAGTTCAAGTCCATAATGTGCCACTTGGTGGTCTTGGACAAAGTATTTAACTGTTTTGTGTTAATTTGCTTCTCTATAAGGTGTGGTTGATAATATTTATTCTGACTTCTTTATAGAATTTCTAGGGATTAAATGATACGTGAAAGTGCTTCAAAATCTAGGTGAAATATGCATGAACCTAAAAGGTCAAGGTATCTCATAATTTACCTTCATGGAAATAATCATCTTCAAGTTTACATGAACCCTTATTGAATTTACATAATTTCAGTTTATACTATGCCCTTTTATACAAAGTAGGCTCTGAATTTTTAATATCCTAAGATTTGGTGAATGTTTGTGTTTTATGTTCATGACTTTATGTGATTTTATATACCTTATTAATGATTGCCTATCTTCACATTTGCACACTAAAGAAATCTTTATTTTGGAATTGTTCCTACATATAAGTACCCATTCTTCCCCTTTGATTATTTTTTGTATCTTGCCTAGTTCTTTACTAGCCTTGTACCATTTCCTAGGATGTAAAATGTACATGGCTCCAGTGTAAATACCCAGAGGCTTCCGGTTTGGTTATATCATGGATTTGTACAAGAGGAGGAGAAAGCACTGGCTTGTTTCCAGTTAATAATGCTGATGAAATCAAGCTAATTGCAATCCAATATATTCAGGGCTCAGTTTACAGTGATATTGCAAGGTCGTCACTGATATAGAACACCCTTTTATGTCAGGTGTTTCAATGGTTTTCTCCTGAAGAAGGTCCCCAGATGTCTCATTATGAGACAGAGATGGGCTCTCAATGGTTTTGCTATCTGAGCACAAGCTCTGCTTGCCCTTGTCAAGGGGAAAAGCCTTCAAATATAGGTTCAGGCACTCTGTACCTGTTACAGCTGAGACTACGTTTAAGTTCAGGGTTTCTCATCAGATAGTTGGCTAAAAGGCGATTAATTTTCAGAAGCAGCAATTCGACAAGACTGTCATCTTTAGTGCAAAGGGGCTGCTTTCTGTACCAGTCGAAGGAGTATCCACACTGAAAAAAATCACAGATCCCTGAGGTATTGCAGTACCTTACACAAGCTCACTGGACAATTTTTTGACCAAGAGTCAAACTTTCTTGTTGGCTTGGCATTCTGTTCCTTATAAGAGAAGCTTTGCCACATTGGGAGTTTCACTTGTTTACTCTCTTTGTGATCATTTATGTTAATGTCAAATGAGAACTGTCCAAGTAAAGAAATTCCAGGGAACCTCATAAATAAGAGGGGGACATTTCTTATGGTTTCTGAAAAGGTTCAGGGAGGATCTGAGATAGCTAAAACATGGTAAAACCTGGAATATTCAACACAGATCACATAAATCTCATTACTAAACCAAGATGATGTGCTTTTTAGAAATTTCATCTAGACTTCCTCCCCCACCTCCCCAGAAAAGCTGTACATTTAGGAGAGTCAAGGTTTCATATTTTTCTATTCTTATTTGTAGAGAAGAAACATTTACATTTGTTTATGTTTGTCAACATGCTATATCATCATAATAAAGAAGTTTTAAAAAATCCCAACTAGACAAGAACTACTCACAGAAGCATTCCCAAAGTTCCCCACACCCTTGGGCCATGGGGATGTCAATAAGACATCAACACCTTTAAACTGTGATGTGGACCGCAAAGCTGCCTGCAGTGAGCATACATCCTTGGAGGTAAAGCTGTAAGGAGGTGAAGGCTGAGCCAAGGACTCTGTCCCACTGAGGTACGCAATCTGTAATCCTGAGGCACCAGTGAAAACACCTTTTCTACCTACATAGGAGAAAAATTAGGTTTAGGCCAACTAGAAAGTAGAATTTCCATGGTGAATGGCCCAGCTACCTCAAGTACCTGCTAGTGGTTGTGAATCCCAATAGCTGGGCCACTATACAACTATATTAAATGCTAAGCTAATTGTTTTTAAAGAAATAAGAGGGTTTCTTCTCCTCCAGAAAATATCAGATAAACTGGGTCTGAGAGAACCACAGATCTAAGAAGACCCCAAAGGCATAGGTGAGAAAGCAATAAAGAAAAAATAACTACAGGAAAAGACCACAAAATATGTACTACTCAGTGGGATGGGACAAAGAATCCAAGCCAGTAGGGGAGTAGAAGATTAGAACTAGAAAGAAACTAGACTTCTCTGGGAACTAGGGCACAACCTGAGTTGGGAAGGGGCTGACCTTAGGTAGATGGACAGAGAGGATGAACCGAAGGGAGTTAGTTAGGCTTATATATTTTTAAAAATTATTTTTAAGGCATACCTCTTACAGTAAATTCTGAATATGATCTATGGACCCATAAATATTTTATAAAAAGATTGGTTTGAATGTATTGCTGTCACTGCCTTACTAGAAGGAAAAGGATAGGGAAAGAAGACAAGGCCACAACCCTAAATCCTTCACAGACAGCAGACAAATGCAGAAAGTGAGTTATACCATCACAAATATAAGAACTACTGTGAGTCTACAGACCATGAGACCCCATTCAAACAATACAGTTATCTGCATGTTTCATTATCACCTCTTCAGACCTTCTGACAGGGATTCAGATGGCTGTGTACTGACCATAAATTTTATGCAGATTGGAAGGAAGGTAGTCAGACCTCCCAAGTCGTCCTTGGATCTGTTTAAAATCCCAGAGGGGGAAAAAAGACAACTGGAAAACACAGGTAAGAGACAGTAGATTTAGATTGTAAGACTTAATGGAAACAACAAAGAAATGGACAAACCACTGAAACTGAATGCTGTTGAATTATAATGGCCAAGCATGGCCCCAAAGAAGTGGAGATTTACATCTGTGGAACTCTAGAGATCATGCTAAACTTAATCAGTGTATTGGCTACTTTGGCTGAACAGTTGTAAAATCATTTTTGCTCTTTGTTATAGGAAGAGAAAGAGGGGGAAGAAATGCTGGAAACTATAAGAGATGCAAAAATAAAATCTGTTACAAACACTATAAAAGTTGATGGTCATGCACTAGATATGGTTTTTCTTTCCTTGCAGTTACAACTCATGTCATTTCATTTGATGCATATGGTTCTCACAGATGTGGGCACGCTGCAATAGTGCTGGTTTCAGGCCATCCAGGCCTTCTCATCCTGCATGACTTTTACCTGTGTCCTCATCATTTCATGTCTTTTTTCTAAGGTTAAGTAAAATGTTGTTATTTCTTTAAAATGTAGATCAGCTGTAACTACACACAATGTCTCGATACCCTCCTTAACAGGAGGTTGTTTCTGCCATACTCTCCACATGAATGAGGCAGATATGATATGCTCAGTGTTCAAGTAATTGCTTTCTGGAGCTATGCTCTTTCCTCTGGTTTCCATATGAAATGAGTTGGAACTTGAAAAAATAGACTTCAACAGACAGAAATGGACATGGCATGGATCTAGGATCAGGGGACATGAGCAAAATAAGACAGAGAGATGAGTGAGGGAAAGCTGAGAAAGGGAGTAGTTTGGATGAAGGGGAGTGGGCTAGAGGAGATATAGCCAAAAAGTTAAGCTGAAGCGAGACCATGAAGGTCATTAAATGCCAGGATCAAGAACGGGCACATTATTCTGTAGGTAACAGGAAATTCCACTGAGGAATTCTTGACAGGTCTGACAATCAGTACAGGGTTTTATGAAGGATAGATCAGAGGTGGGCAATCAGGTATGGGAACACTATCTAGGAATCTACAATAGTTTAGGTGAGAAGAGATGAGAATCTTGGATGAAAGACATAAGAAATATCAGTGAGGTAGAATCAACAGTGCTTGGCAACTGTTTAGAGGTGTGGGTAAGGGGGAGGGAGAAAAAGATAATATTAAGAGTTTGAGGACAGTAGGCCATCAATACAAAGAGTTCTTTTTAGAGGGAGGGAGAAACTGGGAAGAAGACCACCTAAGTGAAGTTTCTGGTCCCAAGTTCTTAAAGATGATACAAAATATGGTTAATGAACTAAAAAGGCTTTTAATTGGACCTAGCAACACACTGTGTGACCATTATCTAAGGGACCAGCCTATTTCCCCACCACCAGGTAATCACCTTTTTTCAGTCAATGGCCAACTCATGAAACTGTCAATGATGGCATGGATGGGGTTGTGATTTGCATTGGCAGAAGGACTGTGCACATAGCATAGATCCTTTAGAATCTTGAAAAAAATCTCATTTCATGAATGGCAATAAGTTGTACTAAGCATTCTTTAGTTACCTCATTTAATGCCCAAATGATGTATTATTCATTTAATTTTCTGTTTAAAAGATGGGTGGCTCAGTGAATTGAGAGCCAGGCCTAGAGACAGGAGGTCCTACGTTCAAATCTGACCTCAGACACTTCCCAGCTGTGTGACCCTGGGCAAGTCACTTAACTCCCTTTGCCTAGCCCTCACCACTCTTCTGCCTTAGAACCAATACATAGTATTGATTATAAGATGGAAGGAAGAGTTTTTTTTTTAAAGCCTTATTTAAAAACTTATAGTATCTATATATCTAAAACCATCAGCTAATATCATCTGCAATGGGGATAAACTAGATGCATTCCCAATAAGATCAGGAGTGAAACAAGGATGCCCATTATCACCTCTACTATTTGACATTGTACTAGAAACACTAGCAGTAGCAATTAGAGAAGATAAAGGAATTGAAGGCATCAAAATAGGCAAGGAGGAGACCAAGTTATCACTCTTTGCGGATGACATGATGGTCTACTTAAAGAATCCTAGAGATTCAACCAAAAAGCTAATTGAAATAATCAACAACTTTAGCAAAGTTGCAGGATACAAAATAAACCCACATAAGTCATCAGCTTTTCTATATATCTCCAACACAGCTCAGCAGCAAAACCTACAAAGAAAAATCCCATTCAAAATCACCTTAGACAAAATAAAATACCTAGGAATCTATCTCCTGAGACAAACACAGGAACTATATGAACATAACTACAAAACACTCGCCACACAACTAAAAATAGACTTGAGCAATTGGAAAAACATTAACTGCTCATGGATAGGACGAGCCAATATAATAAAAATGACCATCCTACCCAAACTTATTTATCTATTTAGTGCCATACCCATGGAACTCCCAAAAAATTTCTTTACTGATTTAGAAAAAACCATAACAAAGTTCATTTGGAAGAACAAAAGATCAAGGATATCCAGGGAAATAATGAAAAAGAAAAACACAAATGAGGGGGGCCTTGCAGTCCCAGATCTCAAACTATATTACAAAGCAGCAGTCATCAAAACAATTTGGTACTGGCTAAGAGACAGAAAGGAGGATCAGTGGAATAGACTGGGGGCAAGTGACCTCAGCAAGACAGTATACAATAAACCCAAAGATCCCAGCTTTTGGGACAAAAATCCACTATTCGATAAAAACTGCTGGGAAAATTGGAAGACAGTGTGGGAGAGATTAGGAATTGATCAACACCTCACACCCTACACCAAGATAAATTCAAAATGGGTGAATGACTTAAACATAAAGAAGGAAACCATAAGTAAATTGGGTAAACACAGAATAGTATACATGTCAGACCTTTGGGAGGGGAAAGACTTTAAAACCAAGCAAGACAGAGAAAGAATCACAAAATGTAAAATAAATAATTTCTACTACACCAATTAAAAAGCTTTTGTACAAACAAAACCAATGTAACTAAAATCAGAAGGAAAACAACAAATTGGGAAAAATCTTCATAAAAACCTCTGACAAAGGTTTAATTACTCAAATTTATAAAGAGCTAAATCAATTGTACAAAAAAATCAAGCCATTCCCCAATTGATAAATGGGCAAGGGACATGGATAGGCAGTTTTCAGATAAAGAAATCAAAACTATTAATAAGCACATGAAAAAGTGTTCTAAATCCATTATAATCAGAGCAATGCAAATCAAAACAACTCTGAGGTATCATCTCACACCTAGCAGATTGGCTAATATAACAGCAAAGGAAAGTAATGAATGCTGGAGGGGATGTGGCAAAGTAGGGACATTAATTCTTTGCTGGTGGAGTTGTGAACTGATCCAACCATTCTGGAGGGCAATTTGGAACTATGCACAAAGGGCGATAAAAGATTGTCTGCCCTTTGATCCAGCCATAGCACTGCTGGGTCTGTACCCCAAAGAGATAATAAGGGAAAAGACTTGTACAAGAATATTCATAGCTGTGCTCTTTGTGGTGGCCAAAAATTGGAAAACGAGGGGATGCCCTTCAATTGGGGAATGGCTGAACAAATTGTGGTATATGTTGGTGATGGAATACTATTGTGCTCAAAGGAATAATAAAGTGGAGGAATTCCATGGAGACTGGAACGACCTCCAGGAAGTGATGCAGAGCGAAAGGAACAGAACCAGGAGAACATTATACCCAGAGACTAATACACTGTGGTATAATCGAACGTAATGGACTTCTCCATTAGTGGCGGTGTAATGTCCCTGAACAATTTGCAGGGATCTAGGAGAAAAAACACTATTCATAAGCAGAGGACAAACTGTGGGAGTAAAAACACTGAGGAAAAGCAATTGCCCGACTACAGCAGTTGAGGGGACATGACAGAGGAAAGACTCTAAACGAACACTCTAATGCAAATATTAACAACATGGCAATGGGTTCGAAGCAAGAACACATGTGATACCCAGTGGAATCACGCGTCGGCCATGGGGGGTGGGGGAGAGGAAAAGAAAATGATCTTTGTCTTTAATGAATAATGCATGGACATGATCAAATAAAATACTATAAAATTAAAAACAAAAAACAAAAAAAACTTATAGTATCCTGTCATTATTGTGAAGATTTTCACTGGACTCACTTAGGAGCTCTAACTGCACTGTTAGCTGCTATGACTAGCCCTAAGAATAGTTTTAACACACAAGATTGGGAGGCATTCTCAGTTGGACTGTAATAACTAGGTTGAGACCTGCCATACAAATTCCTTTAACTACAGTATATAAAATAAGGAGGGATTACAATATAAAATAGGAAGTAAAGGATTCCATACAACTATGCTGACCTCACCCCTTTCTAATGATCAGTCTTAGAGAGACTGAGAGTGATCCTGCTAGGCTGGGAGCAGGAATAAATATACTTTATACTGCATTGAATATATATGAATTTATAGTAAGCACAACTTTTTGGCAATCTGTATGACCAGATATGTAGATGAGTCCCAGAGGGTGATTCTTAGGGGAATACCCGATGAAAAGAAATTCTAAAACTTCATAGCAAAGTTAAAGATCAGTAAGAAGACATTTACAGATAAAGAAAGTGAATCAGACTGAAGAAGGAGAAATTAGAAAAAGCACAGAAAACTGGTAGAAGTGAAACTGATAAAAGGAGATGTTAGTAGCAAAGAGTGGGGGAAAAGGAGGAAGGCTATATAGCCCTAAGAACATGGTTTTTGGCAGAGAAACTGCCCTTATTCTCCTGTGTGACAGCAAGGCAAAGTTGCTAAGAGAGGAATTCCAGGGGATTTTCTCTGAGGGGGCTGCCTGTTGTAGCCTTATTTTATCATAACCATTTTCCCAGAGTCCACTCCTGCCACCTCTGTCTGATTCTTACCTAAGTAAGTAATGTTTTCAGCCAGTTCACACCCATCAATATCCGGGAAATACTTGACAGCTTCTTGGTTATTCGCACCGAGCACATAAGTTTGAATGGGTGCTTTGGGGAGGAAAAGAGATAACAAGAAACATCATACTGTTATTGGACATACTTCTTAGCACGAGAAAATTTTTCTGAGTGTGTAACACTCTTATCCAAAGGAAAAAAATCTGCATCACCACCTCATTAGCAGCTCTATGTGATACACAAACTCCCCTCCAGGGTAGGCTCTCTGTCCAACATTAGATGTGGCTGGCACACAGGTACTTAGTAAAAACTTGCAGATGGATAGCTAAGCATTATTGGACAATAGAGGCAAGCGTGTAATAAAAATTGATGCTGTAAATTACATGATAAAAAGGACTAAAATTGGAAGAAGGAAGAGTCCCATGAGGCTTTGTCTATCCACTTAATTGTTAATTTGTTAAACATATTACAGATGCTGGATTCACCATACAAAATCGACAACCAGTCTGTGACTTGAGCATCTCCTTCCCCACATGCAGGACACAGAGGAGTGTAAGCATCCTGAAAGGAGAGGCTATTTCATTTTTGTCTGTGTGTCTCTAGTGCCCAGCATATGGGAGGTGTTTAGTAAATGCCTGCTGAGCTGAGTGGGTACAAAGAGGAAATCCTGAAATAACAATACATGGATAAAACACACTAGGACCACAAATCTTGGTACCTTGGTACCTTGAAACTTATGTTTTATAGTAATCATTTCTGTACCTTTCTTGGCTCCTGTCTTATATTCCTCCCATTCAGCATTTGGTGTTGAGCCAAAGAAATCACCTACACACAACAGCAGCTAAAGAGAGATTTGAAAGCAAACAATGTAACACAAATATAGTCAAGGCACAATCTTCATATTTAATATATGGCAAATGGTCAAAATTGGATTTTCAATCTGTGAATGTTTTATGGAACCGAAATCACAAATACAAACTATTCAAATTCCTAGAAGGCACGAATTCGTAGTAGGCACTGCCTTCTCCTTACCTACCTATTCAAATTAAGAGAAGGGGCTCAGTGGATAGTGTGCCAGGCTTGGAGTCAGAAGGATATGGGTTCAAATCTGGCCTCACACACTTTCTAGCTGTGTGACCCATGGCAAGTTACTTAACTCCAGTTGTCTAACCCTTATTGTCCTTCTCCCTTGAAACTGCTTTAGTATCAATTCTAAGACAGAAAGAAAGAGTTAAAAAACTCAGAGATGTTCTTCACAAGCAAGTTCAAGGATCCGACTTATTGTTCCTTTAAAACAAATTATCCTCTCTCTCCCTAAAGACAGTCTTAGAAAGAAACACATCACAAAAATGAGTCCATCAACATTCAAATCTCTAGAACAAGTCTCTAAACTTTCTTTTGACTGACTCTACCCAAATGGATCTGTTCTACTGGGGATATTTGGATTGGGTCTCTGGGATTGTTCTATTATTGTTCTTTTCATGTTTCTAGGCCTCTGTTTCCTCATTTTCAAAAAAAAGCTAAACTTGATCTGCAAGGTCCTTTTTAGCACTAAAATTCTACTATTATATAATGAAGTTCAATTAAAACCAAAAACCCTTACCTTCCATCTTGGAATCAATACTGTATATTGGTTCCAAGGCAGAAGAGCAGTAAGGGCTAAACAATGTGGGTTAAGTACCTTGCCCAGGGTCATATAGCTAGGAAGTTATCTGAGGTTAAATTTGAACCCAGGACCTCCTGTCTTTAAGTCTGACTCTCAATCCACTGAACCACATTGCTGCCTCTGAAGTCTAAATTTCTAAGCATAATATTTAAGCTGTTTTCCCCATTATCTCCTTTTCAACACCGATGAGCAGTGTGACCTGGAGCAAATGGTTTGTTTTTTGAACTTGCCTACAAAATAGGAGTTGGGTATTACAAAGTTAGCTCTATGCTTTAGGTAGCTGAATGAAAATGGATTGGAGGGGGAGAGACTTGAAGCAAGGAGACCCACCAGAGCACTATTTCCAGTCTAGATGTGATAATGCCTCCAACTGAGGGGTGGCAGGGAAAGAGAAGGGCTCTAGATAGGAGATGCCACAATTGACAATGGTTGGCAACAGACTAAATGTTGGAGGGTGAGAACAAGGAATCAAGGACAACACACAGGTTGCAAATTTAGGTCACTGAAAGGATGGTGGAATAATTTTCAGAGAAAAAAGAGAAGCTATCAAAAGCTATGTTTAAAAAAATTACTATTTAGAAAATATAAATTAAAGAAACTCAGGTTCTACCTCATAGCCATCAGACTGGCAAAGTTGACCAAAAACCCCCAAACAAATAAATTAAGGTACTGTTGGTGTAGTGATGAATTATTCTCATCATTTTGGAAAGCAATTTGAAACTATCTCCCAAAAGTTATTTTACTCCAGTAATATCATTACTGGGAATATACCTGAGACCAAACAAAAAAGAAAATATATACAAAAAATTTCATAGTAGTTCTCTTTGTGGTGACAAGAAACTGGAAACTAAGGTAGTACCCATCAACTGGAATGGTTGAACAAATCAGAGTATATGAATTAAAAATCATACTATTGTACTTTAAGAAAGGATGATGTTTCAGAGAAAGCAATTTATAAAGTAACAACATGGTAAAGACAAACTATTTTGAAAGATTTAAGAGCTCCAAATCAACACAACTTCAATTCCAGAACACTCAGGATAAAGTATTCTCTCTGCTTTCTAAAAGAAGTGATGAACTAATGGTACATACTGAGATATATATGAACATGAAGTAATCTGTTTTGCTTGACTATATATATTTGTAATGAGGGTTCTGTTTTCCAACTGGGGTAAGGGGATGTTGTATGTGCCAGCCTGTTACAGTAAGGAGAAAAAAATGGATTTGTATTCATTGAAAAAGAAATTAATTCTAAAAATAAAAAGAAAGTATCAAGAAGACGTGATTGACAGTATCAAAGGCTGTAGGGAAATTTTAAAAAGTGAGGATTGAGAAAAGGCCTTTAGATTTGACAATTAAGCATCAATGATAACTTCAAAAAATGTAATTTGGGCCAACATGACAGTAAAGGAAAGCAATAAATGTTGGAGGGAATGTGGCAAAATTGGGACACTAATACATTGTGGTGCAGTTTTGAACTAATCCAACCATTCTGGAGGGCAATTTAGAACTATGCCCAAAGAGCTTTAAAACTGTGCATACCCTTTGATCTAGTAAAACCAGTATTGATTTCCATCCCAAAGAAATCTAAAAAAAGGGAAAAGGACCTATTTGAACAAAAATTATTTCTAGGAGCCCTTTTTGTGGTATCAAAGATTTGGAAAGTTTGTCAATTGGGGAATGACTGAACAAATTGTGGTATATGATCATGATGGAATACAATTGTGCTATAAGAAGTGATGAACAGGATGATTTCAAAAAGGGCTGAAAAGACCTGCATGAACTGATGCAGTGAAATAAAACCAGGAGAACATTGTACACAGTAATAGCAATACTATGGAATGATCCACTGTGAGAGACTTAGTTACTCTAAGCAATACAATGATCCAGGACAATTCCAAGGAATTAATGACAAAGAATGCTGTCAACCTCCAGAGAAAGAACTGATGGAGTTGGAATGCAGATCAAGGAACGCTACTTTACACTTTAATTTATTTGTGTTTTTATTTTAGGGTTTTGGTTTTATATGAGTATCCTTTTACAATGAACAATTTGGAAATATGTTTTTGCATGATAATTCATGTATAACCCAAATCAAAGTGATTACCATCTTCAGGAAGGCAGAGGGGAGAGAGGGAGACAATTTGGATCTTATAACTTCAGAAAATTTATGTGGAAAATTGTTATTACATGAAATTGGTAAAATAAAATATCTTTACAAAAAAAAAAAGTAAGCTGAAATGATAAGGCTAGAAACTGGACCACAGAACACTTAAAAGAGAAAGGAGAGTGAGTGGAGGCACCAACTCTTGACGGCTTTCTAAATAAGTTTAGCGATGAAAAGTAGAAAAGCCACAGGAGAATAGCCAGTAAGAATGATCCAATCAAATGAGGATTTTTTAAAGATGGAGAGATGTATGTGACTGTAGGCAGCTGCACTACTGTGTATTAGCTACTAAAATCAGCTCCTTGAGCAGGAAATTGAGCTTGTTAATTTTGTACCTCTACAGTCCTGTACACAAAGGTACTCAGTGTTTGCTAAATGTAACCAAACAAACTTGCTAGAATGGAAATATTCTTTGTTTTTGCCCAAGTCCATGGGCTAGTTGAGTGAATAAATTTGCTCTCTCTAAACATAATTAATTCATCACACCTCCACATCTAAGTTATTACTGTATCTTCTTCTCCATGTCTACTAACTATACCTCAATAACACTAAGTGTTTATCAAATGGAAGATACTATATTAAGTGATGAGATATAACAATAGAAACAAAAGGGTGGCTGGCCTCAAGGGATTTATATTCTATTGGGGGTGGGATTATAACATGCACAGAAAAGTAATTACAAAGTATATACAACATAATTTCAAGAAAGACCCAGCATTAAAAGTTGGGCCAATCAGGAATGACTAAATATAGAAGATGGCACCTCACTGTACTTTGAATGAAGCTATATGGTAGAGTTGAGAAAAGAGGGTACTCCTGACATTCTAGAACAAGTGTTCTAGATGCAAAGGCATGGAGATGGAAAATGAGGAAATGTCCTGAATTAGTTTAAACTAGAGAATTTATGGAAGGAAATAACATGGAAAAAAGCCTAGAAAAGTAGGTGAGAGTCAGACTATGGATGGATCTAAATGCCAAGCCCAGGATTTTATATTTTATCCAAGAGGCAATGTGAAGCCAATGAAGATTGTTTAGTAGCTGGGTGATGTGGCTAGATCTGAATTTTCAGAATATTAGTTTGTTAGCTGTTTGGAAAACGGATTGTAGAGGGGAGAGATTAAAATTTGGAGCCTGTACAACAGTCCTAAAGATATGTGATGACAGCTTAAAGTCATGAATAAGTCTAATCATTTTGGAAAGCCACTTGAAACTATACTAAAAAAGTTACTTTAACCCTGCGAAATCACTAGTAGGAATACACCCCAATGAGGCCAAAGAAAGAAGAAAAAGATCATATGTACAAAAACCTTCATAGCAGTTCTTTCTGAGGTGATGAAAAAATGGAAATTAAGGTGGTAATCATTACTTGGGGAATGATTGAAAAAAAAATTATAGTATATGAATAGAAGGAAGAGGATGGAAATGAGAGATAATTCTGGAAAATTTCAAAGACCTGGGAATTCATTGAATAACAGGAGTCAAGAGAGAGGGAAGAGTAGAGGAACAATCCTGAAGTTCTGAAGAATAATGAGGTCCTCAATAGAAACAGGAAAGTTTATATATAGGGTGAGAAAAGAATTGTATTTGATATTCCAATGGGGCATCTAAGGAATGTATTTCAAAAAGCAGTTGGTGATGTGGGACTAGAACTTAGGAGACATATACATCTGAAAGATTGTTTGCATAAAGATGATAATTAAACCAAGAGAAGATGAGATCAAGGGAAAATGTAGAGAGGAGAGGACCCAGAACAGAACCTTAATAGCCTTTTAAAACCTAGCTCAAAAATCACCCAAGATGATGAACTTTCCTAATTGTACTCCACTCTGATTTGTCTTCTACTATAGCAGGAAGGTGGCACAGTGGGCAGAGTAGTCCCTAAAGTCAATAAGCCCTCCTCAGACACTTATTAGCTTTATGAATCTGGGCAAGTCACTTACCCTTTATCTTCTTCAATTCCTTCACCTACAAAATCAAGATAATAATCTCCCAGGGATGTTGTAAAGACCAAATGAGATATTTTAAAGTGTTCTGCAAAGCTTAAAACACTATGTAAATTAGCTATATTGTTATGGCTCCACAATTATGTTTCACTATAGTTACTTACATGGAATCTATTGACTACTTGCCCTCCTTAATGATACCCTTGGAATCCTTATTTCCCTTAAAAATTGAGCTCAATCAAATACCACCTTGAAAAGATTTTCCCTGATTTAAGATCTTTTCAAACTATTTTGTTTCATTTTATGTATAGTTATATTTTATATTAGTTTATCTGTGTACATGTCATTCAAGCTGCATCTACTACAAGGCTGGGTTTACCATAGATTCTCACCCTGACCACAAAGCAGATTTACTAAATCAAAACCCCCAAAATTGTTTTAGTATGTTTTCCTGTAACGATGGTATTAAATTTCAATATGAAAAGAAACATCTTACATCAAAATTTCCACTTTTCTTCTGAATTGCTCGAACTCTATTGAATAAAACATCAAATTTTCCTTCAACATCACCACAAGCCAACCTGTAAGCAAGAAGAAAACATTAAATTAATCCAGTTAAGACCAACACCTGTAAAGTTTAGTGCAAACCGTTCTTGTACTCATATGGATTTCTGATCTTTTTCATTAGTATTACTTCTGAGCTTAGTTCCATAACACCATCTGTCTGTGAGACATCTCTACCAGGGTGTCCTGCTGTCACCTCAAACTCAACATCTCTAAAACCAACCTATCTTTCCTCTGAAAAACTTTCTCCCTCTATACTTCACTGTTTTCATATCATTCTTCCTATTACCTCCACTCTGAATCTAAAGTTGAAACTCAGCTCACAGATAAGTGGCACTGAGGATCCTTTTCTTTGTGTCCTTCCATCCTCCGCCATCTCCCTGATCCTGTCCCCTGTTAATCTCTCATGTCTCTGACCTTTCAGGCACTAGCTGTGTGACCCTTGGTAAAATCACTTAAGCGCTGCCTCCTTTCCTCAACTATAAAAGGAGGGTAAGAGCACCTATCTCACAGGGCTGTTGTGAAGATCAAAACAAATCCCTTTATTTTTTCTTATACCCTTACCTTCCGACTTACAATTGATGCAAAATATTGGTTCCAAGGTTAAGGGTTAGGCAATGGGGGTTAAGTGACTTCCCTAGAGTCACATAGTTAGGAAGTAACATTTGAAAAGCACTATGCAAGCCCTCAAACACCATGTAAATGTTGTTATTCATCACTGCATCCAAATTCATTTTCCCTCAAGAATACCTCACCCACTCAGCTTGGCCCAATTTTCCTCGTTTAACTATTATAGGGAAAAGAGGATCTTGAGAGTGCAGGGTCCCCAAAAAGCACTTGAGGAAAGGGGGAGGCTGATGGCACAGGTAGAAGGGCGGTGGGAGTAGAGATGCTTGGGAGGGTTAGGGTCAGGGTGCAAAAAAGGAGTCTGGGGGGAATGGAGATGAGGGGGTCCCGGGGAAGGCCTCCATGGGGGGACCCGGGGGCTGGCACATGGAGTGGAAGGCACGGGCCAAAAGCCGGATGAATGGAATAGGAGTGCCCCAACGGAGGCGGGCTCCATAGGGAGCCCACCGAACGCAGACCAGCCCTCTCAACCTTGGACACCCGACCCCCGCTCCCACTCCCCCAGCAACTATCCACGAGGTTTCCGGTTCCGGGTCACTCACAGACGGAGGGGCTTCTGAGCCATTTAGCAGAGCTAGCGCGGGACGGGAAACTGGTCGCATAAAGGAGGCCCGAGCTCGCGCCTAGCCGAACGCGCAAGCGCTGTCTGGGCGCCCCAGCCCCTCCCCCGGGAAGGCGGAACCTATGCGCATTAATACAGGGCGCGTGGAAGGACAAAAACCTTCTCCTTCCCTGGTGTCCATCCGCGAGCCCCCCCTAGTGAGGCCGTTTTCATCCTCCACTATCGACTTCTAAGTCGAGGCCTGGGGACAACAGGGGCCATAGGGCCCCGCCAGCTCGCCACAGCAGGTCCTATGCTCCTCCCCCATTCCCCCAAACTCAGGGATCATTACTGCGCAGCATGGGGCCTAGCCCCTCAGGGGCCCTAGATTAGTGCCAGCCTGGTGGACAAAATAAGGCTCAGTGTCCAGGCCCCAAAGATGATATACTGACATTTTATTTGTTATTGAGTAAGGGCGGGGGCAACGCTGGGAACAAGAGTCCAGGGTAGATGGGAAGGCAGGGAGGAGAGAGCCCAGATGAGTTCTCTGGGTCTGCTCCAGGTGGGGTGATCCTGATTGCTGAGCCTTGTCCAGGGCACACATCAATGTGAGAGGGGGGAAGGGGTGGGGGGCTGGGACCAAGATCCTGGGGTACAGTTTAGAAAAGCATCCAGGACAGCCAGGAACCAAGCTTCGACAACTCAAGCTGGGGCTGAGATCGTCTCTGGGGCAGCATCACCGTGGGGCTGAAGCACAGGAGCCTGAGAAGTCCATCCAAGTATGCAGCTCTTGGGGGATGGGCCATTTTCATCGCCTTTCTAACTTCTTGTACTTTGCTTCTGCAGAAAACCAAAACACTTCAATGAACACTTTCCCTAAGGCAGATTTTAAGCAAATGTAAAAGAAAGTCTCTCTCTGGCCAGATTTGAAATGTAATTAAATCCTTTAGATGATGCAGTCAGAAGTGAGGTGACCTCTAGAGGTAGAAGTGGAGCCCATTAAGGGTTTAGGCCACCTCCAGTCCTGCTCCCATCCCAGGATCCACCTTTGGCACATGCACACCCTTTGGGAAGGCCTTGGAGAACTATCTAGTTCTTGGGGTCATAGCACACCAGGAAGAACATTTTGGCCCTCCATTTCCCCCACCACACTCTCCAGATCCAGGGAAGATAATCTATCCAACTAGTGTGGGGGCAAAGTTGTAGGATAACTTCTAAATGAACAGCCAGGCCAAAGGGCATTCGATAGCAGCCATAAAACATCAAGAAGATGAGGTTTGCTGTCCATCTTGTTCTTTCTTCATTTTTCTCCCTTTAAAATCTTGACCCTATAGTTAACCATTTCAACTTTAACCACTCTACTCCAACCTCATTGTATTGCTGACCATCCTTTTCCAAACTCCAATCCTAGGTTATTTATTTCATCCAGTTTTCTCTGCTCATAAATTCAAACTGCTGCACATTAAGTCACAAAACCTGAGTTCATAACAAATTTTTATTATATAATTTCAACTGAGGCTCTTACTACTCTATAGGTCAATTATTTCACCCTTCTCTATTATCTCAACTTTCCTGAACAACTGTTTGAATCATCTCTTCTGATGCCACCTATACCATCCTCCCTCTTCCTTCCCAGTTATCAGAGAATCTCACTAAATATTGCCCTGAAAAAGAGGTAATTCCCTCATCCTTTCTTTCCAATCATCTTAAAATCAGATGAAATTATTTTTGTTCCTTCCTTCTTTATGAACTTAAAGAGTCTGTCCCTATGACCAATCCCTAGTATTCTCAAATAGTGAAGCTCTCCTTATCCACTATTTCAACTTCTTAAAAAATTGGCCCATTTCTAGCATTAAAAAAATGTCAATCTCCCATATTATCCTCTATTTCCCCTTGATTTCATGCTAAACTCATAGGGATAAACAAAAGACAAAACTATTTACATTTGTTGTCATCCTCTTCTTAATTCTTTGCAATGTGGCTTCCCACCTTAACATAGCTCTAAAGTTCAAATAACCAAATCCAATAGCCTTTCCCCAGTTTTGACCTCTTCAATCCTCCCCCCTTCCTCCCAGGTACACACTTCCCTGGGTTTTTACCCTACTGCTCTCTCCTGGTTCTCCTGTCTGTCATTGTTTTTTCTTAGTCTCCTTTTCAGAATTTTCCTTCTCTTCCTTTCTTTTATGTGTGGGGGTAAGTAAGGCATCTATCTCGGATACCTTTTTCCTTTGTTGGTCTCACTCAGCTCCTATGGATTCTTACCTTTATGCATACAAACAGCAGACCTATATATTTAGCTACATAACACCAACTACCTATTGTACACTTCAAACTCAACATGTCTCAAGTGGAACTCAAAACCTTTTCTTCTCTGCATCTCCCTGAACCCACCTTCTTCTGAACTTCCCTCTTTTTGGAAGTTCTCCCTCTGCAACTTTTGAATCATCCCTGGCTCTTCCTTCTCTATCACACTCAATCATGTATATTCTACTTTCACAATCTCTCTTGAATTCATGTCACTATTCACTCACACAGCTATCACCCAAACTCAAGCCTTTATCACTTCAGACCTTTACATTAGACAGCAAACTGGACATTTCTAATGATATGTCTGACTATATCATTTCCCTGGTCCAAGAAGCTCCAGTGGTTCCCTCTTTCCTATAAGACAAGAGTATAAACTCTGCTTTTATAATCAGGGTCCAATCTACATTTCCAGGTTCATTGCAAATTATTCTATTTCCCAACCCCACATTTAAGCCAAACTGGTCTCCTTGTTTTTTCCCTATAGAAGATATTTTATTTTCCATAAGGACATCTTTGGAGAGTTTGTACCCCATGAGTGGTATACTCTCCTTTTTTAATTATGACTCAAAGAATTTCTAGCATCCTTCAAAGTTCAGTTCATATTCTACTTCCTAGAGAAGGGCTGTCTAGGTCTTCATAGCTACTATTTTCCTCCTGCCCCCCTATTGAAAATATTTTGTTTTTAATATTCTATATATGTTCTTTCATCCCAAGCTTCCTAGAGGGTAAGGGCTGTCTTCATTGTTTTTGTATCCCTAGTGTCTAGCATGATATCTGTCCCCCAAGAATGTGCTTCACAAGTGCTTGACCATTCAGTGTACACTCCCTCTCCAAAAGCCACCATATTGAAATCACCTAGTTTTTTTGAATATGCATCCAACTTGTAGGCTGCCTGCTCAAGAGCAGCTACTTGCTCTTCAATTAAAGTGATCTGATCCAAATAAGGTTGAAGTGCTGCATCTAAAACAAAACAAAACCAAAAAATCTTACCTTTTAGCTTATGGAGGGGCAGGAGACCTATCAATACAATATCAGTGTGTCCACACTAATCTCTCTCTTGCTGTACTCTTATTAAAAAGCAAAACCAAAAAGTTGTTTGGCAGCTGTGAGGATATCCCTTTACATGGGTATAAGGAATTCATTGAGAAATTAGAAAGGGCTGCTACCTAGAAAGCTGATTATATAGGTGAGTCCTACAGAGACTAGTGGGAAAGAAATGGTTCTTTGCAAGAGAAAGTACTAGATTTAGAATGAGAATATTGGGGTTAAAGCCCTTATCACTAGTTAGCTATAAGACCTCAGTCAAATCATTAAGCAGTTTTCTTATCTGCAAAACACAGATAACACCTAGCCTAGGACTATTCCTTCCCAACAATGCCAGGATGTCTTTATAGCTTTGGATGTATGGCAGAAGAGCATTTTAGGGCATTAAAATTTAAACACTAAAACGAGATCTTAAGCTGTGAAATGTCATCTGCCTTGGCCTAGATGAAACATGCTCTATTGGAAGGGAAACTGACTTTGGTGTCAGAAGCCAGTTTTAGACCCCAATTCTGTTATCTCTGTGATCCAGGGCATTAATTTACTTTAGTAACAATTTCCACATGTGAGAATTGAATCCATTAAGATTGTGAAAAGAGCATTCTTAACCCTTACTCAGTCATCTCCTCACTCCCTCTAGATTCTCATCCTAAGTCAGTCTATCTTCTCCTAACTAGACTGGGAGGCTCCAAATCAGGGACAGACACAGGCCTCAGTGACTACTGCATAAAAAGATAAATACTTACATTTCTGATTTAAGTCCTTCAGGTTCCTACTTATGTTTACTGCAATATCTTTCATTTCTAAATACTTCAAGCTAGTCAGTTTGTTCATATTTTCCAGGAGTTTATAGTCTTCACTGGTGGCTTTAAAACAAAGAAAAGATATTGAAAACATGGAGATCTGTTAATATAGGTGACTGACAGTTTAGAGTCCAGCACTCTTCCTGATAGCAAAGTTGGGGGGTGTGTCCTTTTCATTTGGGGCTTTGGAAGGCTGAGTACAGACACTGTAAATAGCCAACAGTGGCATCCTGGAGGGCAGGGGGACCCTTCCATTTTGTGTCGGTGCCTGGTGCCTTGCATGGAGCAGGCCCTCAATAAATGCTTGTGTCAGGGAGCTAAACCTGGGGGGTCCCGGGGCCGATCTTGTCTCACCTGTCAGCTCGCCAGTCAGGTACGTGGCCATTTTGGAGAACATGTCCTGGCACAGTCCAGTGATGTCCGCCTCAGCGGGCTCTGTAGCCTCCTCGGCTGTCTCCACCACTGCATCATCTAGGCCGGGGAAGGGAGGTGGGGGGGGAGGAATGGGAGAAGGAGAAAAGAGGAGGGGAGAGGGAAAGGGGAAAGGGGAAAGGAGGAGGGGGAAGGAGAGAGGGATGAGGGAAGGATGGGCGAAGACGACGCGAAGTCGACCAGAGCAGGAGGAAGAGCAGGCCAGGCTCAACGCCAGGGCCCCGCCCCTCCCGCTTCCTTCCTGCCCGCCCCGCCACCTCAGCTCGGACCAGCTCCGCCCTGTCCCGCCTAGAGCCCCCTCAAACACCTCCCACGACGGCTTTCTAGGAGCCCGGGGTGTCCCTTCCTTACCTCGACTCAGTCCCTCCCGCTGAGCGGCAGGGACGCCCTCGGCCGTTGCTGCCATGGCCAAGCTTTCTCAGGCCCCGTAAGCCGGTTCCAGGCCTTCCGGGATGGCAACACCTGCACCGGAGTGGGGCGGAGAGGAGGGGAGCGGAACGGCACCTCTCCGCTCCCCCTGCCCCGCCCCGCCCAACTCCTGCTCTTTTCCGGGGTCTCTAGGAGCCTCCCTTCCTCCGCCGCCCCGCTTTCCGGCCTCCTCAGGCCCCACCCCTCACAGATTCCATTTCCAGACCGCCTCTCAGGGCCCAGCCCCTCCCCGCCGCCCTTTGCTATGTCCGACCCCCCAGTTTCAGGTCTTGGCCCCGCCCAATGCAGACTCCCTTCCTACATCTCTTCCGGTCTCTTTCCATTGCCCCGCCCCTCGCCATCTACGTTCTGCCCCTTGCTCTCCTGGGCTCTAATGCCCTTGTCCCTCCTCTTTTTCAGAGCAGGTTGAAATCCTTAATTTCTGCAGCTAATGACTGTTAATGACACTGATATGCTCAACATTAAGTGCTTAGTATGTGCAAGTACTTTCCTGAGCACAGCATGTACAAACAAAGGCAAAAACTGTCTCTCAAGAGTCATCCTAATGGAGGAGGCAGCTGGGTTGCTCAGTGGATTGAGTCAGGCCTAGAGATGGGAGGTCCTGGGTTCAAATTTGACCTCAGACACTTCCCAGCTGTGTGACCCTGGGCAAGTCACTTAACTCCCATTGCCTAACCCTTACTGCTCTTTTGCCTTGGAGCCAGTACACAGTATTGACTCCAAGATAGAAGGTAAGGGTTTACAAAAAAAAAGTCATAATGGGAAAGAAAATGTGGAGATTGGATTTGGCTCTCCCCTGATTATAACAATGAAGGTACTTAGCTCTTCCTTTATTGTAAAGATTAAATTGTAATCCGCTGTCTATTTTTAGATTTTAATCCCCAAAAGTGTAAACCTAGCACAAGTAGATCTACCCATTTTAACCATAAAAAGGTATGAGCTAACTACAAAAAGATATGAACTAACCATAAAAAGGTATGAACACCCATTTCATACCTTAAGTGGGAGGTTAGTGACCCATGTGTGAAAGAGTGGACAGTCCTGGAGAGGAGTGTCTACTGTGATTGGTAGAGGTAAAATTTAGGGGAGGTGATACAAGAGAAAAAAAGTCTTTAAATAGTGGAAACAGAGACACACATGATGATCAGTCACTCAAAGTTGGACTAGAAGAGAGTCAGTTACTCGGAGTTGGACTGAAGGAAGTCACTTGGGCTCTAAGAGAAGATAGTTGGCTGTGGAACTGGACCCCTGGAGGAGCTCATGCAGAAGACCTCAGACTGCTTTCCTTTTTAGACAGTCATCATGGTGAGTGTAAAGTTCTTTCCTTGCCCTTTCTGGAGGTGTGAACCTTTGAGAAAGGTCCATCATCTGGAGACTCCTTTCCCCTGACTGGTGCCTTAGAAATTTTAACTGGTTCAGAGGAAGCTAGAGCTTTCTTTCTCTCCTTTTCTCTCTTCCTTAATATCTTCCTTCTATTGTAAAATAAACTACCATAAATTATATTTTACTTTAGTAATTCATTTTGGAATTTAGAAATTAAAACCCTGGTGACCACCAATTAAATAATTCAGATCCAACCATAAATCTAACAAAAACAGGCAAACAGCTATATACAGGCAAGATACAGACATGGCAAGTTGGAAATCATCTGGGACAAAGCTACAGCCATGAGAATGACTGGTGGAAGGAAGAGTGTCAGCTGAGACTTGAAGCAAGTTGCCTAACCTCATACTCTATTATGATCCATGTCCCTGGTGGAGGAATTCCAGCCCATTTCTCTGCTCATTTCTCTCTAAACTCTCTCTCTCTCTCTCAGTGTTCTGACAGGCTTCTGTGGATTGAATGATAGGTGAGATGGGCAGGGTAAAAGCAAGACTCAGATTGGATCCAGCTGTTACTGTAGGCAAAGAGATGATGATGATAATGTCAGAGAAACACCCAAGTTTGAATGGGAGACTCAAACTCTGTTCAATCCAAAAGTAAGAAAAGAATTTTATTTGAAGAAAGAGAAGTTTATGGTAGTATAATAGCCTAATAGCTGACTAGCTCAGAATCATGTTGCTAGTACTTTGGCAGAGGCTGAACTGAACTCAGGTCTTTCTGGGACAGGAAAAATTGGGGATGGCCAAATTCAGGTGGAAAGTGTTTTGAGGTTTGCCATATATGCCATAGGGAATAAGGAGCATGTGAAGGTTTGGGGGAATTCTGAAATGCCAGAGACCCTAGTTTGAAGGTTCCTTGTTCCCCATTGTCCACCTTGTCATCATTTGTCAATGTGGGAATGGTTTTGCTATCCTGGAATGAGAATATGGGATGGGGGGATTTGGTACATTGGAGGACCACTATAGGTAATTATATCTTACAGTTCTAAATTAAAGTAAATGTGGAACATTATTAGTAAAACAGATTAAGCAAAAAGCTGATGGTCCAGTATAATATTATTATTGAACCAATACTAATGATTGATGTTACAGAATGGGTAACTGATCAATCTGCAATTCATTGCTTGCCTAATGCTAAAACTTTTGCAATTGATGTTTAACCAGTATTAACTCGTGAGAAACGCAAGATTTTAGGAGTATGAGGGTCTTGTTCCTATTACTACCCTATTACCTTTCATTTCCTGCTCTCTGCCCCCATCAATTACAACTTAACATTTATATAGCACTTAATATGTACCACAAACTGGGCTAAGTGCTTTACATTGATCTCATTTGATTTTCATGAAGACTAGCTTAAGAAGGGAGTAGATCATTGAATGGAGGCAAGGACCAGCTAGTAGGTCAGAGAAGGAATCATAGGATTTAGAAGCAAAAAGAGACTTTAGAAAGCATTTTATTCAACTCCATCATTTAATAGATGAGAAAACTGAAGAAAGGTTTCATAGGTACCCAGTGTCATGCAGGTGTAGCAAAACTGAGATTCAGTAATTCAATAAATGTATATTAACCATTCACTACATTCCTGTAGAGTGGTGTAACATAAAGGCCCTGTCCCAGAAAGATCTGAGTTCAGTTCAGCCTCTGCCAAAGTACTAGCAGCATAATTCTGAGCTAGTCACCCTTTCAATGATCCCAAACAAATCTAAGACTATTGGTTGTTGGGTGCAGTTAGGTGACTCAGTGGATTGAGCGATAGGAAGTCCTGGGTTTAAATATGACCCTAAACACTTCCTAGATGTGTGATCCTGGGCAAGTCACTTTACCTTCATTGCCTAGTCCTTACTGCTCTTCTACCTTGGAATCAATACATAGTATTGATTCTAAGACAGAAGGTAAGGGTTTAAAAACAAACAAACAAACACAAAACTAGCAGTTACAGATCAGTTTCCAAAGTGGGAGTGTTAAGGTCTGGGATTTCACCCACCACCAAGGAAGACCCGTGGACAATGCAAACAGGCAGAGAAAGGCCATTTATTGAATGGATACACACATCAGTGGGAACCTCTGCCATCAGAGTTCCAAGTTGCTTCTGAGAGGCTGGGCCTTAAGTACTCTCCAGCACGTATAGCCTCCCTTCCAGCCCCTTATCTGCTATATAAGATTCTTGGAACATTGCCGGCATGTTTGGCTCCCCTCAGCCCTTATTGGTTACATACTATTCTTGGGACCATGACAATTTTATGTTATTGGGGTCTTCCTGGCCTTTATCTGGTATCTACTGCAGCTGGGGTTTGGCATGTTTATTGGGGTCTTCCTGGCCTTTATCTGGTACCTACTGCAGCTGCATGTTTATTGGGGTCTTCCAACTTTCAAGGCTAGCCAGCTTGTTAAGGCTTTCCTGTATTTTAAAGGCTGGTCATTTTGGCCTCCCTCAGGAGAAAATTACTGGAAAATGTACTAGGCACTGGAGTTACAAAGACAAAAAAAGGAAACAACCTTTACTCTTTAAAAGCTTACATTTTTTAATTGCTTGATCACATGGGTTGATGGGGATATGATTAGAGATGTAGATCCTAAACGATCACCCTAGTGAAATTATCAATAATATGGAAGTAGTTCTTGATCAGTGACACCTGTAAAACCCAGTGGAATTGTGTGTCGGCTATGGGGGGCTGGGGGAAGGAAGGGAAAGAACATAAATCATGTAACATATTCTAAATTAATTAATTAAAAGTTTTCAATAAAAAAGCTTACATTTTACTGGGGAGTATAATATGTATACAAATAAGTAAAAATAAGGAAATTTGAGGTGGAGAAAAACTAAATTAGTTACTGATAACATTGAGGAAGCCATCAATGAAAAAAGATTACCTGAACTAAATTCAAAGGAAAATTGGCATTCTGAATCAGGGACATGAGGATAGAGCATGTTCCAAGATGTGCAAGTGCATGGAGGTGGGAAATGTAATATTGGTTTTAGAAAAGGAATCCAAATTGACTGAAATGTAATATGCATCCAACAGACATATGAAATAAGATTGAATGATGAATTGGTATTTTATCCTGAAAGAAAAAGGGAACACT
The DNA here is from genome assembly GCF_027887165.1 of Monodelphis domestica. Lineage (NCBI taxonomy): Eukaryota > Metazoa > Chordata > Mammalia > Didelphimorphia > Didelphidae > Monodelphis > Monodelphis domestica. The sequence goes on from NC_077227.1 coordinate 42,127,623, forward strand.
AAAAGATTATTGTAGCCAGAGAAGCAGGAAAGCAATACCGTTATGGATGAAAGTGGAAGAGATCTTAGAGGGCATGAAGTACATGAGTTTACATATCCTCAGTTTACACATAAAGAAACTGACCCAGAGAAGTTTAGTGACTTACTCACTAAAGTCACTATCTGACTAGTAACTAGTTGGTTAGTGTCTGAGATGAGATTTGAATCTAAGTCTTTCTGACTTAAGTCCTTTACTCGAACTGCTATTAGGCCAATATGAATAGAGAACAGGAGACTAATATGAGAAGTATGGAGGTAGAACTGATAAGAAGTAGCTACTGATTGATGTACAGAAGTAGCTACTGATTGATGTACAGGAGGATAAAGGGAAAGTATGAATGAGTTTGAGATCATGAACCTTAGTGACTTGGAGACCATTGGTTCCCTCAGTTTCCTTCTTTCTGTTAGGATACCACCCTTCTTCCAGTCAGCCAACTTTATAGCCTAAGAGTCATCCTTAATTTGGCTTTCTGACTCTTCATTCAATCAGTTGCAAAGTCTTGCCAATTCAACTTCTCTCATATTCATCCCCTTCTCTCAACTCATACAACCTAGATCCTAATCCAATTAACCTTATTAAATTTGATAATACTTTATAGTTTCCCTAATTGGGCCTCTTTGAACCTATTCTTTCCCCTCCTAAACTGACCCCTCTACATAGCTGCCAAATTTCATTCAGTCAAGTGTAGTCTATGTCAGACCTTTGCTCATGAAACTGCAGTGGATCCGTTCTTCCTTTAGGATAAAATACAAATTCTTTAATTTTCCAGATTCCATTTTCCTCCCCCTCAAAAAACACACTAATATATAGATAGAAATCACTCAGATCAGGTAGGACTTTAATCGTTGAACAAACGAACCTTTAATAGCAGCTGCACCATTTGGTTGTCCTGATCCTACATCTAGATCATAAACCCTAATTTGGGGCTGGGAGTTTACATACTTTTTATTTTTTTTTGGTGAAAATGCTGGATTTCTGAGTTTTTTAACTTGAGGTCTAAGTCTGTGGACATAAACTCCCATACTGGATCTATTTTAGGGGGCCAGACCATATAATTGAATTGGGTAAAAAAACAAACAAACTTCATTCTTCCTAACATCTCATTGAAATTTTGATTTTTTAAAAAACATTGAGAAAGGGGTCCAGAACCCAGGAAAGATGAGGAAGCCTGGTCCTGGGAGAAGGTCCTTTCTTTTAGAGTCAGCATTTTCATTTTTGCCTGTCAGTCTTTAGTGGTTGGACAATAAATATCTGGCCCCTAAGTGCTTTATAAAAGCTTGATTTTAGAGTCCAGAAATGCCATATCATCAGGGTGGGCGCAGAGGGTTGATCACTCCATTATAGTTTTAAAGAGCTCTTGTATGGGTTGGGGCTGAGAGGCCGGCTGGGCCAGCTGACCCTTCACAGGCTAAGGGTAGTTTCCTCTCTCGGACCCTATACCCACCTTCTGGAGTGGGGGACAAAAGCTCGGAGGATTGTGGAGCTCAACACTAGACTGCAGGTGGGCGGGGCCTAGGCCACGTGAGGTGATGGAGTGGGGCTTGTAGAACTGTGGGGCCTTGGTTGAAGGAAGTGACCTGTTTCCGTCCCTCTTCTCGCCCGGATGTGACGCTAAATTCTCGAGAGAAGATCGTGTTGGTTAGAGCGGTGGCGGCGGGGGCCGTGAGCCGGCCTGGAAGCGGCGGCCGATTCTGCGGCCGACCCCGCTCCGGCCCATGGACCGGCCCCCGGGGCTTCGGCCCGGCGCGGGCGGGCCCTGGGAAATGCGGGAACGGCTGGGCACAGGCGGCTTCGGAAATGTCTGTCTTTATCAGCACCGGGTGAGGCTGTGGCGACCGCGGCGCGAGGTGGGGTGGTGGGTTGTATGTTCGCTTGCATGATCCACGGTCGTTGTGGTGCCGGACCGAGTGCGGCTTTGTCCTGGGCAGTGCGCGACTCAATTTGGATCATCCAGCAGGTGACCCTGTGGCGTGATTCTGTAGGGGTGACTTGGCCCCATTCGGAGTCACCCTGCTGCGGTGATTGACCTAGTGGTCCTGGCCGAGGATTGGGGATGATGCCTGACTGGGTCGACTTTGGGGGGGTTAGTATGTATGCATATATGTATGTATGTATGTGCGTATGTATGTGTGTTGAGTGCAAGCACTGTTGTACGGAGCGGTTTGCATGTTACTGGACTACTTAGAGAGTAATCCATTTTTATAGACTGTTAGCATGTTCATTCCACCATCATTAGAGCTCCTTGCGAGCAGGGACTATCTCTCCTTTTCTTTTTATCCCTAGTGCTTAGCGCAGTGCCTGGCCTTGGGAGCCACTTGACAAATACTCATTGACTTGGTAGGGAGGTATGAAGAAGAGGAGGAAAGTAGAGCAGGCAGTATTATGGACTTCGTTGGTACTTGGATTGTGTATGGTCTTTAGCTAAGTATCAGAGGTGGGAAAGTCAGCCGTACATCATCTCCTGCATTCAATATTTATGACCTTTTCATCCCATTTTAACTAACAATCACAGTCAGTCCACCTCAGATCTGTCACAGAACAGTACCATCTTGAAGATCTGAACTTTCAAAGTCTTCACAGCCTTCTTCCTACTCATTATTCCCTGAAGCTATTGTCCAAACCTTTCTTCCCTTTCCACAGCTCACTAACTGCTTCCAACCTTTCACACTTACTTGAAGTAGATGACTTAGTCTCCTACTGTAAGGAGAAGTTGGGTTACGAATAGGGGAGATTATGGATTGGGAATGATATGAGAGGAAAGCATTGAAGAGGTGCTAAGTATTGATGGAATTAAAACCCTGAGTACTTTAGACTTCTTTCAACAAGCCTGGAAAACGAAAGGGTAGAGGAAGATGATTCAGGAATTTATTGAGAGCATGAGAACTATTTTTAAGAGCAAGGGAGACCCGAACATGTTCATAGAATGAGAGGAATCCGTGAGGATGGGTCAAATAGTTGATGGAAAAAGGTCTTGAAAAGGTAGATTGAAGAGGATAAGATTAAGCAATTGTACTTCCCATCCTTTGGCGTCTATGATACTAGATTTCCTGGTCTTCCTTCACTTTTCTGCCTACTTAGTTTTCTTTTCTGGAGCCTCTTTTATAGCATAATGGATTTAGAGCTGGAAGGAAGCCCTTCCCCCCCCCCCCCCTTTTACAGATGAGGAAATTAAGACAAGTGATTTGTTTAAAGTTAACATAGTAAATAGCAGAGCTTTGATTGGAACATAGCCCCTCTTGCTTCAAATCATTCTTTTCTCTGTATTCCTTTGGTTTTGTTTGTGGCCTCATTTTCTTCTTACACCTCTGGTAATTTTTGTAGACTCCCATAGTTTGAACAAACACCTGTGTGCTGATACTGACCCAAGGATTGACTTTAAGTATTGCTGTAGTGTACTATTAGTTCTCCAGGCAGAGGAGAGATAAAGATTTAAACAATGCTTTCCAGTCAAGTGATCAAACATTTATCCTGTGATCAAACATTTATCCTGTTTACAGTGTACCAGGTATTGTGCTAACTAACCCCCTTTTTTTGGTCTTATCTATAAAACTTATCCAAGAAGTTAAATAACTATTATTTCAAGTAATAGATGATGAGAAGTGGTAACTTTTTTTTTTTTTTGGTGAGCATAGCTTTGGATTCAATATAGCTTAATTTGAAATTATCCTTGCATCCTTAAACAATTTTTTGAGAGTATTTCCATTCTTGGGGCATATTGAAATTCATTTGAACTTTGTTTTAACACATGAAATAATCTATCCTTATGTAGTATTTTAAAATAACTTTTCAACCATGAAAGATGATATTAAGTATTTTATTTAAGAAGTTGTTTTTATTAATTGTAGCACACATGTGATAATGTTTAACAAAGCTCAGTGATTAAATTTATTTTATGTTAATTCATTTTGTTTTGACACAAGACTCTACCCCACTCCCAAACACTCAAATCCTCTATAAAGTTCATTCCCTGAAAAGTTAACAAAACTACCTCAGAGAATTATTTGCAGTAAGTATTGCTTTATAATTTTGTAGTTTAACAATCATTAATAAAAGTATGTTTTCTATCACTTTATATAGTACTTACATTTTCTGTTGTTTTTGACTTGAGGTCATCTAGTATTGTCTTTATTTACATATTTGTAATCATTTCATATATTGTTATTTTGTCTTTTTTCTTCAATTTGGATCACTTTACAGGCTTATGTTTCTCTGAAAATTTAGTTTTCATTGTTACTTGCAACATAATAATATTCCTTTACATCATATGCCACAGGTTTTTCAGCCATTTTCTGTTTGATGGATGTATTTTGTTTTTAGTTTTATTATTATTGCAAAGGATGTTGCTTTGTATTTCAGATCAGTTCAACACATAAAAGTACCTGCTTTGTGCAAAAGACGCTGTTAAGGGGGGGCACCTGGGTAGTTCAGTGGATTGACAGCCAGGCCTAGTTACTGGAGGTTCTAGATTCAGATCTGGTCTCAGACAATTCCCAGCTGTGTGACCCTGGGTAAGTCACTTGACCCCCATTGCCTATCCCTTACCACTCTTCCGCCTTAGAGCTAATACACAGTATTGATTCTAAGATGTAAGGTAAGGGTTTAAAAAACAAATAAACATATATTATTGTATAATTTAAGTTCCTTTTGGGCTTCATTTTTATGTCATTGCATTTTCCAGAACTTAACAGTGTCTTATTTTTCTTTTTAAACCCTTACCTTTTTTCTTAGAATCAATACTGTGTATTGGCTCCAAGGCAGAAGAGAGTGTTAAGGGCTAGGCAATGGGGGTCAAATGACTTGCCCAGAGTCACATAGCTGGGAAGTGTCTGAGGCAAAGTTTGAACCCAGGACCTCCCATCTCTAGGCCTGGCTCTCAATCCACTGAGCCACCCAGCTGCCCCCAATAATATGTGTTTTGACCTAATATTGGAGCCCCAGAATTGCTGTATAGTGAATTTGGTATTTACTTGATTATGTCATATACTTGTTTTTTGTAATAATTTTTAAAATTTCATGTGATATTCTCAAAGATCATGTTGTGACATGTCTGCCATAGGGGATGCATTTACCATTTCCTGTCTTGATTCTGTGATTGAAGATAGTTGTTAGTTGGCCTTGTAGAATTAAGAGAGGTGTGGCATGGCAGTTAGTGGCATTAGAAATGCAGGATTAGAAGGTTTTTCTGAAGACCAAGTTAGGCTGGTATGCACCCTCAGTTCCCGTCATGGGATGGTTTCAGTCTTTCATCTGACAGTCTTGAATCTTATGCATTAATAAAAGATAAGGAATGAGGAAAAGAAGCTATATCTGTTTTCTGATGTTACTTGTGAAAGAAAGAGCATTGTGATTGGAGGTAGAGAGAAGATCTTGTAATGATTTAAGTGAATGGGTGCCCGTGTTCTTTTATATATTTGAAAGCCAATTGTGAAGAATAGGTAGTTGTCATCTTCAAGTCCTTTACTCACCATAGATATTTGTATCTAATTAGGGAAGGTCAGCATGTAGTTTATAGGAAATGGGAAAAGTAGAAAGGGTTGATTGCCCAAGACTAAAGAACTATTCTGCATAAGAATGTAACTTCTTCCTATCAATCTTTTTCTTTCTTTTTTTTTTCTTCAGGAACTTGGTAACAAAATAGCTATTAAATCTTGTCGCTTGGAGCTAAGTGCAAAAAATAAAGACCGGTGGTGCCATGAAATCCAGATTATGAAGAAGTGAGTATATTTTGAGATTTATGATTCTTCTCTTAATATGTGCTTGGCAGTAAGAGTCTGAGAATTCTCTTAGCCTTTAAAAAAAAGATAAATTGCTGTTTTAGAATTATTAAAAATATATATTCTATTAAAAATAGAATAGACTATGTAGGAATAGAAACTCTAAGGAGATTTAGCATAATAAGTCATTTATGCATACGCATATATATGTATATATATAGTATGCATTTGAATGTATAAATTGTCTGCACTCTGAGTTCACAATCATACCATCTAATTTAAAGGTTTTGCCGCCCATGTTGAGCATACTTTCTTTTGTGATGGCACCTAATAGGAGTTTGTCTTGTTATCATTTGTATTGGATACTTTTCAGAGTGCTTTTAGATCCTTAATCTCTTAAATCCTATAACAACCCCAGGAAGAAAGCTTAGAGAGATTGAATAACTTTCCTTGGGCCATACAATTAATAAATAGTAGAGAGGTTTGAACCCAAGTCTTTGATTCCTTTCACTGTGTTTTCTACTGTATCATGTAGCCTGCCACTTAAGAGGAAATAATTAATGTCAGTTGGTATTTGGAATGATGACTTGGCCCTGCAAGATCCTTACTTTTTTCTTTAAAGGAATCAATCCTTAAAGATTCCTTTATTTTTCACTATTCTTACAACTACACAACATTAATATATTTTAGAAAGATTTGTGAGACTTCCAGTTACCTGTCTAATGGATAATTGTTCCCTCCTTCTTTTTTCCTATTTCTTCCAGTCAATGAAACTGTATAATAAATTAATAGACTAGACATTGCCACCAGTTGTTATTGATATATTTCAGTATCATTTCCATTGTTATGAACATCATTGTACTTGGTCAGAAGAGTTGAACTGAATAACTTAAAGATCCCTCTAAGTGCTTTTTACTGTGACTTTTTAAGAAGGAGTCATATTTGTTAAATATCCCTTCCCTCATAGACTGGGCCAGACAGCATACTTTGAGTTGAGGAAGTGACTGGCGAGTGCACAGTGCTGAGGAGGCAAGGGTTATAGGTCCAGTGCCCACATTAGCCAAGTAATTTTGAACAGAGAAAAATTTCATTTCACATCTGGACACTAACTTTGGCCAGGCATCGGGTAAGGGCATGCTGCTGGTCACCAGGGTAATTTCACATGACATTTTGTAACTCATTCCCATTATTGACAGCAGTTTTAAGTATATTTTCTCTCAAAGTCCTGCTTTCTTTGAGCTGTGCTTTGCAACATATCTGAATGAAGACTCATCAGCTATGAAACTATGGGTCCATTGGTCTAACCCCCTCATTACAGATGTGGAACCTGAGGACTTCAACAACAAGCTTGAGGTCACATGGCTAGTGAGTGGGAGAACAGGATGGGAGGCCAGTTCTTCTGATTCCAAGTCTTCTGCTCTTTCTATTACACTGTTTTGTCTCTTCCCTCCTGGGCATGTTCACAGCAAACTTATAGGCCCCTGTGGTGAAACAATGAGATGGTGAAACACAATGAGGTGGTGTTACATAAGAAGAAATTTCATATTAGCATTTTGCTCTTTTCTTTTTAGGCTGAATCATCCTAGTGTTGTAAAGGCCTGTGATGTTCCTGAGGAGATGAATTTCCTGATTAATGATGTCCCTCTTCTAGCCATGGAGTACTGTTCAGGGGGAGATCTTCGGAAGGTAGTTGAGGCTGTTTTGGTTTGGGGGAGGTTGTCACTCTTGTCACTGACTTGCATAGTTTATTCAGATTTGGTAGGAGGATTCACCCTGGTAGGTTGATAGTTTAAAGATTTTCGATAGTGTTTTTGTGGTGGAAAAATGTGACCAAAATCTTGGGATTTATTTACGATGCATTCTTAGAAAAGCGTGTCAGTAGTATTAGCCACGTAGTAGTGGATTTGATGAGTAAAACCTTTCTTTTTCTGACATTTTTCCATTGCCTTCTTCCATTTCAAATCTGCCATTGATACTTGTCCATCTGGCTATGGACTGTTATCTTTGAGGTCTTTAAAGTTCTTGAGATTTAAATACTCTCTCTCCTTTCTCTTCTGTGTACTAGCATGGGATTTAGATATAGTCTCAGTATAGATTTTGAGCATTTTTTTCTTGTCATTGTCTTATTCATTCATTTATTTATTTATTTAATCATTCATTCATTTATTCATTTATTTATTGTTGTCTTATTTATTTAACCACCCATCCATTCATTTATTTATTTATTCATTCATTTATTCATTTATTTTTGGTCATAATGCTTTACATCAGGATAAAGTTCCCAGTGAATATGACTGTGGTTGTGTATTTTTTTTAATTTTATAGTATTTTATTTGATCATTTCCATGCATTTTTCATGGTTATGTATTTTTAAACCCTTTTTTCCTTCCTTTAGTTACTCAACAAACCAGAAAATTGCTGTGGACTTAAAGAAAGTCAGATACTTTCTCTGCTTAGTGATATTGGTATGTAATTTCCCAAATTGCCAGAATTTGATTGTTTCTAATGTTGGGTGTTTGATGAGGGAAAGAGCTATGTACAATGTTAATACTTCATACACTGAGGAAATGTTCATGTACTTTCATGAAACATGAATTGGAATTCAAAAATTTCTGTGAATGTCAAAACCAAATTGAATTCAGAATCTATGATCATAGTACTGATTTCTTGCTAGATGATATTTCTAGCTTAATAAAAGAAATGTTTTAATTTATTTGACAATTATATAGAATTAAAAATTTTTAACTTTACTATAGCACTTAGAAGTCACCTTTTCTAGTTAATATGGCAATGTTATGCATTTGACTTGAACACAGTTTTGAATTTTTTTTTTCTGGCTCTGCATGTGAGCAACTGTGATCATGAAACTCCATGGATATATGAAAGCCAGGAGAGTTTCCTCATGGGATTGTTGGACTAAGAGTTTGGAGTCAGGAGAACTCAGGTTCAGATCTTGGCTCTAACACTTAGTAATTGATTTTTGTCAGTTTCCTCATCTATAAAATGGGAATTATAATACTTGTACTATGAGGAAAGCCTTAAATAGCTATATAAAAATGAATTGTTGTTAGTCCCTCAAAATATATTTTTTATATTCATTTAGGGTCGGGGATTCAATATTTGCATGAAAATAGAATTATTCACAGAGATCTAAAACCTGAAAATATAGTTCTTCAGGATGTTGGTGGGAAGGTAGGTAAAATGCTGAAGGACCTTTACATACCTGCTAAGTGTAGCACATCTAGCTTATTCGGGTTGAGAGAAGGATCAAGGTATTTTAAAGTTTTTGTATTTTGCTCTGGGGGAAAAATGAAGTTTCACTGATGCCTTTTTAAACTAACTTTAATTTAAGAAAAGTTTGTATACCCTCTAAATTCTAAGTGTAGCTCAAGCATCTTAGCTCTTTTATTTGACTCACTGTTAAATTTGGAAATTTTGATTCTATATTTCCCAAACAAATGATTTTGAAAAGATATATAGATCTCTAATAAGTGCACGTAGTATTCATGAATAGTAATGTAATTTGAGTTGTTTTCTGGAATACATTTTAAGGAAAAAGCTTTTTTCTGAGTAAGGCTATCTCTATTGTCATCTCTCTGCATTTTGAAACTTTCTTTTCTTTTGCCCAATGCTTGAAACTCTTATAGGACTGTCCTTGGTATAGAGTACCATGCTGCCCCAGGCACTCTTCATAGAAGTTGCATTAGCACAGAGCATGTCAGAGATGGCAAGACAATATTTTTCCTGGTTTTAATGCTACAAGTTGGAATGAAATTTGGTACGGAGTTGCTCCAAAGTGAATGTAAAGTAGTAGGCTTATAATTATCTTGCTTTTTGAATTCATTTGTTTTATCAGTCACTATAGACTTTCCCTAGAAACATCAACCCAATACATTTTATAATTCAAAAAGCCAACTAAGTCTTGGACATTGTCAGGAAGGGCATTAGAAACATTTTAAATATGCATTTCTTCTCTTCTGTAAACTTACAATGTGTACCTACTAGTAATCTTAGTTGTAATTCTGGTTACCCCACATAAAGGAATTAGAGAGCTGGCAAAAGTCCAGAGTAAGGCATCCAGAATGAATGAGGGAATCAATCAGGAGGATGAATGTGAGGCAATGATGTGGAGATAGAAAAGATTATGCCATTTCAGTTAGGAGAGACTACTTGATAGATGAGCTATGATTAGATTTCTTAAAATTATTGAGAATTTGGACTTGGTGTATATAGGACAAGTCATTCCAGATTAACCTCATTTTCCTTTTTTGAAAGGTTAATTAGACTGGTAGATCAAGAGACTTCAGTAGCAGGTATTGTTCACCTAGACTTCAACAAAGCATTTGGAAAAGTCTTTTAATGCTGTCCTTGTGAACAAGGAGAGATATGGGCTAGGGGACGGTGTATTTAGGAGACTTTGAAACAAGTTGATTGATAGGAACCCCAAAATAGTCATTAATGAGTTGGTGGCAATTTGGTATGCCCCAGGGCTTTGACTTTAGTCCTGTGTTTCACATTTATATCAGTGATTTGGGTGAAGGTACAACAGATTAATTATTTAATTATTTAATTTACAGATTAATAATTAATTAATAATAATATTTATCATTATATATTATAATAATAATTAATAAAATAAAAATTAATAAAAATACATAATAATAATAATAATAATAATAATAATAATAATAATAATAATAATAATAATAATAATAAAAATTAATTTACAGATGACCAAAGCAGGAGGGTACCATTAAAACCTAACAGAGATCTAATGGTGTCTGCATCACTGAAATTTTCATTGGTTCATTATTGCCTGTAGTATAAAATATAAAATCCTTAGCCTGACCTCTTAAGCCCTCTACTATCTGGCCCTAATCCACCTTTTGAGTCTGATTTCATATTGTGGAGAGTGAAAGATGAAATGACTGAAGAAACAAAGGTTCAAGTTTCTGGGCATATTCATTTTTTAGGCAATTGTCAGTGGGAAGAATTGGGAGAAAATCTTCTTGTATTGTTTGGGGCTGGGAAGCTGGACCACATCCATGTGCTTTACTAAGGACCCAGGTTGTGCTGACCAGAAACATGATCAGATCTGAAGATTGATGTAAAGAGTTTTTTTAAATTACACAGCTCAAGCAACCTATGTTATCTCATATGAAAACTGGCCCCATACTGATCAATCAGTTATTGTTTCCATGTTCCTTTGATTGTTCACAGACACTGGGTGGAATGGTGCACCTTTTATTCTGATATTAGGAAATTATAGCCATCCCCTCTACCCCTCCCTTCTTGGAAAGTTCCTAATTTTTCCTACAATTGGAATCAGATTACCTAATATTGTATTATGGTTAATTGTTTCTTTTTAATTAATTGGCTTTATTTGATTAATTATTTTTAACTATTTAAAAAACCCTGTTTACCTCTGTATTTAGGGTCCAGTGCCAAAGCTGAAGAATGTGACTGTTAGGCAGTTGGCATGTCTTGCTTAATAAATTGAAATCCTCAGAAGCTTGAACTTTTGTTTCCTCAGCATTTCATTTTTCACCTGCCATAATATTGCTCTTTCATACTACTCCCACCAGCTGTATGTAATATTCTATTTTCTACCGTTTTGACTTTGTACAGATAGTTTCCTCTGTGGTCCCCTCCTCTCATTTCTTGTAAAATCTCTTGTTTCCTTATAATCACACCTAGGTGCCATGCCCTTGCCTGAGGTTTCTTTTGATCTATGCTAGTTAGGAGACTTTTCCTTTCTAAGCTACTTTGTATTTACTTATATGCACTTTGTATTTTCTTCTCTGTGTACATGGATTCTCTCCAGTAGAATGTAAGCTTCTTGAGGGCAGGGGTTTTTCTACTTTTGTTTTAATCTCCCTAGTTTTTCTAGCCTCAATACCTTGCATCCATGTGCTTTGTGCAATGTGCATTGTATTAAACTGAATTTAAATACAGTGGATTGATAGTCTGGAGCCAGAAAGATCTCAGCAGTCTAGCTCACTGGGGCAGATTGAGTAAGATGAAATATAATGGGGATAAATGTCAAGTCCTATTCTTGAGTTAAAAAAAAAGTTGTTCACAAAGTTAAGACTGGGAGATTTGATTAGATAGTTGATCTGAAAACAATATCTAGAGATTTTAGTGGGCTGTATGGTAAAAAAGAAGAGCCTAGTGGCATCTACAAAAGCAAATGCTATCTTTGGTGTCTAGGACGGGGCTAGCGATTATCCTGCTGAATTCTCATATTCTGCCACGCCACACAATCAACATGAATTTATTTAGAATATTGGCCCGTGAGCCTACAAAAAGGCAAAACAGCCTTTGCTCTCAAGTCTCAGAGGCCATCTTTTAGATAAGAAACAGATAAGCTGACAAGCATCCAGACAGGGGGTGTGAGGCTTCAGATTCCCTAACAAGAGAGACTTTTTTTTAAGCTTTTCATCTTAGAATCAATACTATATTGGTTCCAAGGCAGAGAAACAGTAAGGGCTAGTCAACGAGGGTTAAGTGACTTGTCCAGGGTCACATAGCTAAGAAGTATCTGAGGTTAGATTTGAACCCAGGACTTCCCATCTCTAGGTCTTGCTAAGTTACCTACCTGCCTCCAAGAGAAAATTTCTGTGGAAAAGAGATTGTACTTGTCCCGTTTAGGCCTAGGACATAACTGAGCAATGGAGGGGTGCTTCAGAAAGGCTTGATGTAAGAAGGAATTCCTTACAATTAAGTTAGCCAAAAATAGGAGTGGGGGAGTGGCAGATCTTCAGTAGAGATCTTTTAGATGGGTCTACATGACTAGCCATTTGTTGGGGGTATTCTGGAGGATATTCTCTATCTCACATGCTCTCAAAGATCCTTTTAAATTTTGTGACCCCCAAAGCAGGGATCTATAACTAGATGGGCACCTCATGTAATGAAAGTAGTTCTTCCTTTTATTCTATATAGTAGATGAAATCTAAGGAACTCATGCCTCTATGAGGTCATGTGGTTCTGACTGATATAGATAGGTTTAAAAAAGGTTTAGCTGGACTAGTGGACAGATCTGGAATGTTACCATGTTCAAGGAAAGTGGGGGAATGCTTGGTGGCTTCTTTCCTCTTTTGAAGACTGTTTAATGATTTTAATAAAATCAGTTATAATGCCAAGTGGCCACACAATGCGTCTTTATGCCTTGGCCAGACTCAGGGCATTGGATCAAATGGACCACATTGGACTACTCTGGTCTCAGAGAGCATCTTCAGGGCTCTTACATTGTGGCAGAGAATCAAACAAAGCAATGTCCAATGGCCTGTCAGAAATAATAAGATGTATTTTAGGTTTAGATTAGGCAATCGTGGGCCAGTTGTGAGGTGGTGAAGGAGGTGACTACATGCAGAGAATGCCAAGAAGATAGCTAACAAGATTAGGAGCCCATTCTGGAAAGAGAAAGCTTTTAAAAAAAAATATAACTAGTATTTGAACTATGGTAGTACTAGTAGGCTTATCACTTCTTAATTATCCAGAATTTTAGGCTTAGATGGTGTGATAGAGACATGAAGAGAGAGAGAGAGGTTTTGTAGGACTTGTGGGCCAAGATGCAAGGCTGAAGACTCAGCTGTCCATCAAGAGAAGATTTCAATGGAATGTTCCCAGGAGTGGCAATTGGGGGCTTTTGCTGGCCACACTGAGAGGAAAAAAGAGGGGTTTTTGGACTTTGTCTCTGACTGGAAGTCACACTCTCTCTGCCTGGAGGTTTGAACCTCGCTGAAAGACCTTTGTGAGGCTGACTTGGTTTTTGGGGTTTTCTCTGGCTCTGAGCAGTTGAAGTTGACACTGAGAAGAGAAACTTGGCTTTTGGGACTTGGTCTCTATCTCTCTGGCTCTGAGCAGTGGAAGCTGATCAGGGGAGAACCTTTTGAGTTGGTGGTCTATAAGAGTTGAGCTGGCCAGGAGAAAAGGAGAGATTTTGAACTTTGTTTCTTTCTGGGGTTAAGCTGAGATATCTGGCTGATTTGTGAATAAGAAAGAAGATTTTGAACTGCTGTTGTCCTCCATCTCCCTAACTGTCTCAGAGTCACAGTTTGTGATTGGAATATTTCCTCAAACCTTTCTAAAATTATCCCCATAGTTTAGGGAAATTCTCATCCCTCTTACCTCAGTTTCCCATCCTGTTATCCCAATAAACCCCTTGACTGAGAAAGCAACTAGAGTATCTTTATAGTTCACTCAGGAGGGAGGGAAGGAGCCAAAGGCTTCAAGAAGAACTGGGTGGAGAGGGTTGGTTAAGGGAGGGAGTGAAGGAGGAAGGAAGTTAGGAAACAGATTGAAGAATCAGCTATCAGTAGGGATCAATAGGCAGACCCCAGAGTAAACCCCAGAGCAGTCCTTTGTGTACCAGTCCCCTGTGCAGCATCCCTCAGCATTTCTCTGTTCTACCGCCATTATAAATAAGCAGCCTCAGGTCCCATTGGCAGCTCTCTCTAGTCAAAGCCAGAGAACAACAACCATTGTAAGAAGAAACAGTTTCCCCTCAGTTTACCTTTCTCTATCTCAGTAAGAAATATTTTCTCTCAGTTTATTGCTTCTATTTCAAGTGGCACCTTAATCTGACAGTACCCAACAATCCTACAGGCAGAATGGCCAGTTGAACAGTGTTATTTGCACACTCTTGGTTCCTTTGATGAGGCGCAGTCTCTGCCTTCAGAGATTTTGTAAGGTAGTAGTATAGGCCAGAAGATGATGGTGACTTTGAATCATGCAGTATTAGTAAATTGGATACATACCAACTGATTTGATGGGGATTGAGAGGTGGTGAATGACAAGGTAGCAGCCAGAAGGAAAAAAAGGTTGCCAGTTCTCTGGAATCCAGGACACAATGCTATTTATTCTTAAGGTCCTAAGAATTAAGATTTTGAACTTTGAATTAGATTCAGTGCTGAACCAGTAGCTAGGGAAGAAGATTGGAAGATTGGAGTGTTTGGTTCTTTTCCCCTTAAAAGGAATCCTTTGCCTCTTATCTCCTTTTTGCTTGCAAACTATAGGTCAGTTGGCTCTGCTTTCAGGTGGTGGTTTTTTAAAAGTTTAAAATTTATGCTTACCTTTGTCCTCCAGTATTAGTGTATCCTTTAATATTTTTCCATCTAGTAAACTTAACTTATCTGATTAATTTTCAGGTAATTCATAAGATAATTGATTTGGGATATGCTAAAGACCTTGATCAGGGAAGTCTATGCACATCTTTTGTGGGAACGCTGCAATATCTGGTGAGGCCTGTTCATTTTCTTTCACTTAGAGATTAAGGGACTTTTGATTCTTCTTTATATATATTCCTGAAGGGCCCGAGTCAGGAGCTGGCAAAATGTTCTTTCCTCTCCTCAGTTTTTTAAAACATTTTAAAACATTGTGTCTTTCAAAGGCCCCAGAGCTCTTTGAGAACAAGCCATATACTGCTACTGTTGATTATTGGAGCTTCGGGACAATGGTGTTTGAATGTATTGTGGGATATAGACCTTTCTTACATCATCTGCAGCCATTTACATGGTAAGAAATGGAAGAAAAATTTTTGTTGGGCGTTTTGGGAATGGGAATTAGGAATTCACTTTTTTGTAAACAAAAATTCAGTTGAAATGTAAACTGTCTATTCTATTTTAAGGTCTTCGAATATAGTAAGGTTATCCACTCTGTGCACTTTATTTTCCAGGCATGAAAAGATTAAAAAGAAAGATCCCAAGCATATATTTGCTTTTGAAGAGATGACTGGAGAGGTTCGGTTTAGTAGCCATTTACCTCAACCTAATAGCCTCTCTAGGTAAGTAGGTTGTCATTAAGATAATTTGCCTTAGTTTTTCCAGGATTGGTTAAGGACACCATAGAGTAATTCGGCTTGCCAAGCAGAGTCTATTGGCATTTGGGTGTGGGAGGTCAGTTCCCCATATAGGTCTCCTTTGCCCAATCTCTAAGAAATTATCTGGATTATAGGATACATGATTTCATTGTAGAAGCGAGCTGGGATCTCCTGCGTGTGTTGCCAATGACCACAGAAAGCATTTTGTGCATGAATCCAGAGGCTTTTGTGGGGCAGTGAGGTAGTACAGTGGATAGGCCTGGAGTCCTGAGGTCTTGGGTTCAAATATAGCCTCAGATATTTCCTAATTCTATGGCCCTGGGTAGAGCAGTTAACCCCAATTTCCTCACCCATACTGTTCTTCTGCCTTGCTATTGATACTTAGTATTAAGGAGCACTTAATATTTATTCTAAGAAGGTGAGATTCAAAGAAAAAGTCTTGCTTGTCTATCTTGCTGCTAGCTTGCTTGGGGCCAGGGGACTGGGGTAAGGAGCTCACTGTTGACTCACACCTGAGCTCAGGACCTTGATGTGGCTTGCAGAGTGATGTGCCCTAGACTGTGCTTGCCTGTGAGACAGACCTTTTTGCTGACCTCCTAAGTCCTGTTGAGCTGTAAAATTGTTTCCCTCTGTCCCTTTGTTGTTCTGCCCCTCCAGAATTTGTTTTGAGTCATTACTTTAATGTTGTTTGGAGGGGAATTTGGGAGATTTTTAGGCTCTGCCTCTGCTCTGCCCTGTTGTTTCAGCTTTGCTTTTTTGATTTAGTTGCTGTTGAGCCCCTTTTTATTTCAGTATTACTCAGCAGTTAAGATGCATGATGGACAACCAAGCAGTGAGATAGGAAATTCCCAGAGCCAGGAGCCCCGCTTTGTCCTGGGGTGACTTCTCCATGTGATTCCTCCCCCTGTTCTGTGTGTGCTTTAGTTTCATAGTGCAGCCCATGGAGCAGTGGCTGCAGTTGATGCTGACGTGGGATCCTCAGCAGAGGGGGGGGAGCCTGGATCTCCCACACAAGCAGCCGGCGTGCTTTGGGCAGATGGAGCAGATCCTGAATTTGAAGGTGAGCCGTGTCACATTCTGCTTGGGAAGCTTTAACGCTTCTTTAGGAAATGACTGGGAAAAACAAGTGGAAATAACATCACTGAGACTCATTCCATTTACCTTTGCCTAGTGCTAGTCTTGCTTTTCTTCTTGGGGCAGGCAGTTGGGAAGCATAATGACCATAGTGTTTAATGGCTTTGTGACCCATGATCACATGACCTCTCAGATTCAGTTTCCCAAACTGCAAAATGGAGATTACAATGGCACATGCCTCAGAGTTGTTGAAAGGATGGGTTGAGTTAACATTTAAAGTGTCATATATAAATGCTGTTATGATTATCGTTAGTAACAGTGTTTTCAGTATTTAGATTTTGTGAAATAGACACAGGTCAGTATGAATTCTACTTTCAAATTGTTCATCCCATTGCTCCTTTTAAAAATTTATTTATTTAAATCCTTACCTTTTGTCTTAGAATCAATACTGTGTATTGGCTCTAAGGCAGAAGGACTAGGCAGTGGGAGCTAGGTGACTTACCCAGGGTCACACAACCAGCAAGTGTCTGAGGCCAGAATTGAACCCAGGACCTCCCATCTCTGGATCTGACTCTCAGTCCACTGAGCCACCCAGCTGCCTCCTGCTCCTTCTTTACCATTCAGGGGTGGGTCAGTTGCCCAGACCAGGCTGTCATCACTTCATACCTAGTCTGCTAAAACTTTCTCCTAACTGGTCTTCCTCACTCCAGGTTTTCCTCAGTATAGTTCATCTCTTATGTATTTGCTTAGGAAGTTGCAGTGGCTCCTTGCTATTAACCAAGTGAAGTCTGAGTTTTCAGGGCCATCTATTGTCCATCCCCACCCCAACATCCAGCCTTATTTCCCACTACCTTTGTAGATATAGCCTCCACTCCAGAGAAGGACCATTTTTTCATCATTGTTCCCTGAACATATGGTGTTCCTGGCTCTGTACCTTCCTTTAATCAGTCCCTCCCCTTTCCCCCGGCCCTTCCAGCCCCCATTCACCTCCTCCCTTTACTGCTTATCTGAAATGACCTCTTCAAGTCTAGCTTCCTCCATGGGCCTCTCCCATCTCCAGTGCGTGTGGAAGTGTTTCTTTTATGAACTGTGTGTCATCACCTATTTTTATCCCAATTATAATTTGTTGACATAAACACAAAATATATTCTGAGCATATGTATGTGCTCTAGTCTGTGACTTAGCCACTTGTGTCTCTTAATTCTTCATTATTGCTGAATTGCTGATGTTCCTGGTTGGTTGAGGTTAGGGCAGTGTTTATGTTCTTGTATGTCCCACAGTGTTCAGCATAAGGCCAGTTACATTAGAAGCCTTTAACAAATGTTTAATTGATGTAGGAGACTGGTAGATGGAGCAATTCCTTTTGCACAGCTACTAACTTTTTCTCTTAACAGTTATTTTGTGCTCAATTACCCACTATTTGCAGGCCATAAGCTAGAATTGAAGGAAATATGCATTCACAGTAGATTGATGGGTTGCTACTTCTTTGTAAACTTTGATTTGGACCCAGATAACCTGTTGATACCATAAAAAGCCATCTGGGTTTCTTCTACTTTGATTTTTTTCTTTCTACTTTGTTAATTAGCAGGTGATTGAAAGGTGTGCTGGCAAAGGAGGATTGGCTGATTAGGAAGTTTTTGTTGGCTCTGATGCCATTTGGCTCTGTTTGTCTCTGGCTTGGTCGCATCTACAGAGCACTTTGGTTCTCTCTGTACTCGTACATTGCCATTCTCAAGCATGACTGCATGTAGGTGTGTCCCTCTAAAAACACTCATGTATTGAAACAGAAACATTAGGGGATTATTATTGCATTTTAGCAAAATTCTTCATCTTAAAAAAGAATTCACTAAAGGACATCTTTTAAGTCATTTAGTACCTTTATACATCTGAAATGATTAAAGTTATGAAAATATGGTTTGTTTTATATCTATTTACATATATGTTCATTCATATGAGAATGAGGATACTAAGGCCTAGAGAGGTGACTTTTTCAAGGTCACAGATTTAAATGACAGAACTAAGATTTGAATCCAGGTTCTTAGCAGTCTATCCATGGTACCATACTGGCTTCAAGTCATGAGGCCAAGAGGAAAATATAATCTAAATACCTGTAAGCTCAGTTCCCTCTTCTCCATCCATAATGGGTCAGCAGTATGAGGGGCAGACAGAAAGCCAATTGTCATCTTGGGCTGCAATAAAGGGAGGTATAGAGTCCTAAACTGGAGGCAGGGAGGATACTGGGGGCCAGTGTGATGGTCTCTGTACTCTCCTTGGTGGAGAGATCACATCAGGGGTACAGTAGATATGTTACTGGGAGCTGCATTTTAAGCAGAACATAGACAAGCTGGGACTTGTTCTGAAGAGAGACCAGGAAAGCAGAACCATTCCATGTGAAGGTCAGTTGAATGAACTGGGCCATGTAGCTTAAAGAAAAGATGAGGGAAGAAGGGAGGAGGAGGAGCTGTTTTTAAGTATTTGAAAGGCTGTGATATGGGAAAGGGACTCAAATAAACTTGTTCTGCTTGGCCCAAGGTCAGTGTTAGAAGCAGTGGCTAGCAGTCTCAGGGAATCAGTTTTTGGCAGATTGAAGGGAAAAGTTCCTTAATAGTTTAAATAAATAAAAATGGGATGAGAACTCTCAGTTTCCTCATTCATGGAGATCTTTAAGCAGAGACTAGATGACCACTATTGGGGGTTGGTGCTTTAGCAGGGATTGTTCTTTGGGATAATTGAAATAGCCCAGAGATCCAACAAACTGACAACAGGATAGGTTTGGTGTTGAGCAGAGGAACTAAGTAAGCAGTCCTAGCAAGGACAATGCAATTGCTTTAGTTGGGACAGCTTTGAGTCAGTCATATTCCCTGGTAACAGAAGCAGTGCATTTCCTATACACTCATTCCTGTTTTTCTTCTATTCAGAATTTATCAGAGTGCATAGACTACTGTACCTTAAGTTAAAGCCCCATTTGTTCAGTACCTTGGTTTGGGAATGATTTATTGAATTCTGGGAAGCCCACAAGTCCCTTTATGTTGCCTTGATTTTCTGACTTCTTTTCCTGATAGTGATATTCTAGGTTTTAAGAGTTTCTGGTTTTTTTTTTTTTTGGATAGACACTGTTTTAGTTTTCTGCTTGTCTTTCTGTCATCTCTCTTCTTCCAAGTTACAATCATCCATGACAGGCCTTCTCTTATTCTTCAACCCATTGTCCTCAGAGAAGTATTCACTTCTCTCTCCCAAAAACTTTGCTTGGATACTTAATCTGGACTTGATCTCTGCCCTGTCACTCCCTACCTTCTGTTGTATTCATTGTTGTACATGGTAGATGTTGTATTCTTTTTTATTTTAATCTTTTTAAAAAATCTCTTACCTCCTGGCTTAGAATCAACACTGCATATTGGTTCTAAGGCAGAAGGGCAGTACGGGCTAGGCAGTGAGGGTTAAGTGGCTCTATCCACTAAGCCACCTAGCTGGCCCTTAAAAAAATCTTTATATTCTTAGGACAGTGCATTTCACATTTTATGTGATTCACAGATATGTTAGATTGAATGGAATTTCTTTTTTTGTACAGCTGTTGAGTATTAATAAATGATAATAATATTAGCAGTTAGTATTTATATAGGATTACTATGTGTGAGGTACTGTGTTGAGCTCTAAGAGTATTAAGTTATTTGTTCCTCACAAAACCTCTGGAATGCAGGTACTGTTGCCTCCATTTTACAGATGAGGAAACTGAGCCAGGCAGAGGTTAAGTGTCTCATCTAGAGTCACACAACTAGGAAGTGTTTGAGACCATATTTGAACTCGGGTCCTCTTGATTTTAGACCCCATGCTCTATCTACTGTACCACTTAGTTGCCTATAGTTTGCACATGTTCCTGCTGATTCATTTGTATCTGCTTTTGGTGGGTCTAAGTAGGCTTATTTTCACTTAAGTCTATTGGCTGAGCCCCAGGGTGCAGTATGAATGAATGCAATTTTTGTTCCACTGGGTGACAAAATGTGCTGGGCGATTGGACTCTCGGGTAAGCTTGATTTCATGGAGTTATAATATGTCTTGGGTGGCAGAATGATCTGAAACCATGCCTAAGCTTGATCTAACTCTTAAAGGAGAAGTAGTATGTAAATCTGGACTTATCATAGGGCCCTTTCCATCATATGAGGGGCATTGTAGTTTGTCAGACTGTGACCTTTTACTTTATGGAGCCATAAGGCCCTTTTCCCTTTGGAACAGTTAGCTTTTCCCTATTGGAAATTAGCTTAGGTACAGTCTTGGATGTAGGAGGATGGGTGAGGTAACCATTCAAAGACTTTTCCAGTCCTAGGATTCCATATATATTTTTTAAAGGTTGTATTATATAGTTGTGCTTATTTGTACTGTCACTGTGCTTATGAAAATGAGTGTGAAATTATATAAAAAAAAATTGGGGCCAGCTAGATGGCTCAGTGGTTTCAAAGCCAGGCTTAAAGATGGGAGGTCCAGGGTTCAAATGTGGCCTCAGACACTTCCTAGCTGTGTGACCCTGGACAAATTACTTCACTGCTATTGCTGCCTTGGAAAATACATAGTATTGGTTTCCAAGATGAAAAGTAAGCGTTAAGAAACAATCTTTTATAACTGGTATTTATTTTCCTTCTTCAGCAAGAGATGCTGTTTCATTCTGGGTCCCAAGAAGGTAGAAACCAAACTGCACATTACTTAATCATGTTATAATATAACTTGGTAATAATCATAAAAGTTTCCTAGATGTGTGTAACAGTTCAGTTAGTTCCAATAGTGTTTTTCGGGGACCTGCTGTTTTCCTAACATATTTAGTGAGGGCACAAGAAAGGAGGGCACACTGCAACCGTTAGATTTCCGAAGATAATCCTTGGTATTGTTATAAGGAAATTAGCAAGAGCAGGAGCTGTTGGAAAGGCTGATTTCCTTATAACAGTATGCTGGTGTGGTTTCCATTCCCATACGTTGTGCTCCTCCCAGAACAAACTAAATAGGTTGTATGCACCATGCAAATCGAATCATCCAGAGAATGGGATGTTCTATTGTATTCTAAGGATATTCCAGGAAAGGATCTTCCTGCCTAATGATAGACTCTGGAGGCTTTGAATAGGAGAATACTTTATTCCTTTTCTGTTCTAGGCACACATTGTAGCTTCAGAGTCCTCCACAGTATCTGCCAGCAACCCAGTGCTCTTAAATTCCTCTGATCCTCATTTGTTTTTTTACTTTTTCCTGTTCCTTCTATTCTGAAAAGGCTTTGTTAACTAAGACTGCCTAACCTGGCTGCAGGTTCACAAAATAGAGAGCTGCAAGAAATATTTGGGATACTATAGCCCAAGCCTCTCATTTTATAAAAAGGGAAACAGAGACTGGCTTACAATCACATTGGGACACAGTAGGGACAGGATCAGAAATCCATACACTTCTACTATCTCATGCTGCTTTGAATATAACATGGCCTCATCCCTTCTCATGGTTTCCTTATTCCTATAAATGGTGCCAACAGGTGCTCCTCTACTCAGGTTAAAACTTGAGTTATCTTTTACATTTTCACTGCCACTATTTGAGTTTTAGACCTTAATTATCTCTTACCAAGATATGGCACGGCTCTACATTGCTTGACTAGTTCATAGTTCTGCCACCATTGAGTTATAGGAGAACCTGTTTTCTACAACTTCTCCATAATTTGTCATTTTCCTTTTTTTGTCAACTTTCCCAATTTGATGGGTGTCTGGTGGAGACTCAGAGTTGTTGTAATTTGTATGTCTTTACGGTTTTTTTTCATGTGGCTATTGATGGCTTGGAATTTGATCTCTGAAAATTGCCAATTCATATCCTTTGTTGATTGGAGAATAGCTCATTTGTATGAATTTGAATCAGTTTCCTATATGTCTTAGAAATGAGACCTGTAGTAGAGAAATTGGCAAGATATTTTTTTCCCCATTTTACCTGTTTTCTCTTTTAGCTGCACTGTTTGTGCTGCAAAACCTTTTTAATGTTGTATAATTAGAATTATCCATTTTACCTTTTGGGATCCTCTTTCTTGTTTGGCCATGAACTCTTCCTCTGCCTATAAATCTGACAGTCAGTTTCTTCCTTGCTTCTCTGATTTGCTTATTATGTCATCTGTTAGAGCTAAGTCATAGTCATTTGGGGCTTAACTGGGTAAAAATGTTGGTCTAAATCAAATTTTTGCCAGGTTGCTTTTTTTGTAGTAGTTTTTGTTAAATGAGTTTCATGAATTTCTTACCCCAGTAGTTAGGATCAAACACTCTGCTACTGTATTAGTTTTCTTCTGTATATTATGTACCTTATCTATTCCACTGATCAACTTCTTTCTAACTCAGTAGCATCAAAGTATTTTGATGATTACTGCATTGTGAAACAGTTTGAGATCTGGGTATTGCTAGATCCCGTCTCACTTTTTCATTGTTTCCTTTGAGATTCTTATCTTTTGTTCCTTAAAATGATTTTCATTATTTTTTCTAGCTCTCAAAACCAAATCATTTGATTTTTTTTGTTTAGTAGTATTTTATTTTCCCTCAATTTCATGTAAAAACATTTTTTTTCCAATTTAAACATTATTTTATTTAGTCATTTTTCAAACAATATTCCTTGGAAAGAAAGATTCTTTTCTTTTCCTCCTCCCCTCCCATCACCCCTTCCCTAGCCAACACACGATTCCACTGGATATCACGTGTGACCTTGATTCAAACCCATTTCCATGTTGTTGGTATTTGTATTAGGGTGTTCATTTAGAGACTCTCCTCATTCATGTCCCTTCCACCCCTGTAGTCAAGCAGTTGCTTATCTTCGGTGTTTTTACTCCCACCGTTTGTCCTTTGCTTGTGGATAGTGTTTTTTTCTCCTGGATCCCTGCAGAATGTTCAGGGACGTTGTATTGCCACTAATGGAGAAGTCCATTATGTTCTCTTGTACCTCAGTGTTTCAGTCTCTGTGTACAATGTTTTCCTGGTTCTGCTCCTTTCACTCTGCATCACTTCCTGGAGGTTGTTCCAGTCTCCATGGAATTCCTCCACTTTATTATTCCTTTGAGCACAATAGTATTCCATCACCAACATATACCACAATTTGTTCAGCCATTCCCCAATTGAAGGGCATCCCCTCATTTTCCAATTTTTGGCCACCACAAAGAGCGCAGGTATGAATATTCTTGTACAAGTCTTTTTCCTTATTATCTCTTTGGGGTACAAGTCCAGAAGTGCTATGGCTGGGTCAAAGGGCAGACAGTCTTTTATCGCCCTTTGGGCATAGTTCCAAATTGCCCTCCAGAATGGTTGGATCAATTCATAACCCCACCAGCAATGAATTAATGTTCCTACTTTGCCACATCCCCTCCAGCATTCATTACTTTCCTTTGCTGTCATATTAGCCAATCTGCTAGATTTGAGGTGATACCTCAGAGTTGTGTAAAAACAATTTTTAACACTCATTTTTGAGCATTTTGAGCTCCAGATTCTTTCCTCTTTTCTCCCCCTTCCTTATACAGTAAGTCAGGGGTCCCCAAACTTTTTACACAGGGGGCCAGTTCACTCTCCCTCAGACCGTTAGAGGGTCGAACTATATAAAAAAAAACTGAGAAAATCCCTATGCACACTGCACATATCTTATTTTAAAGTAAAAAAACAAAATAGGAACAAATACAATATTTAAAATAAAGAACAAGAAAATTTAAAACTACAAACTGACCAGTATTTCAATAGGAACTATGGACCTGCTATTGGCTAATGGGATGGTCAATGTCCAGTTCCATATTTGTCACTGCTACCCGTAACAAGTGATGCAAGTGTACATCAGTTAGTCTAGATCTGGTTGGAGATTTCAGGTGTTTCATTCTGGAAAAAGTCTGTTCATAGACCTAAGTGCTGCCAAAGATGGTTGCCATTTTGAGTGCATGGTTCTTGAGATTAGGATATGTCTCAAAGGGGAGAGATGCATAGAAATTAGGCAAGCTGCTTGACTTGAATGTGTCTTTCAGAGAGTCACTATTCTGCAGTTCAACCAGTTCCATTTGATAAATTGTATCCACATTTTCAATGTCAATAGAAAATGGGTTACAGAAAAGCTATATGTCCTGTTCATGGAGATGAAGCTCTTTAAATCTGAACTGGAACCCCTTTTGCAACTTTTCCAGTGAATCCACACATGTTTTTTTTTTTTTGGAATGCAATTAAGGGTTTTTCCACTAACAAATTTTGAATTAAGGGGAGATGGCAGGAATTTTCCTACTTCATTTGTTTGATAAGGAGGCCTAATGTTACTTGAAATGCTTTCACATATGATTGCATATCACAGATGAGTTTCCCTTTTCCTTGAAGTTGCACATTGAAACTGTTGAGTAGCTCTGTTACATCTGTTAGAAAAGTGAGGTGCCGTTTCTATTCTGCATCATTGAGCTCTGGTACTTCTTTGTTTTTTGAAAGCATAAAAGCTGTAATCTGTGGAAGTAAGTCCAGAAATGTCTCAAAATTCTCCCTCGACTCAGCCAACAGACTTGTGTGTGGTACAGAACATCGTCATTGGCAACATTTAGCTCAGACAGAAATTCCTGGAATTGTCTGTGGTTTAGTGCATTAGCTCTAATGAAGTTAGCACAAGTTGCCACAATTTTCATAAGAGTCCCACTTCAGTGATTTACTACATAGCAGTGCTTGTTGGTGGATGAGGCAGTGTATGACTATTGGATGAGAATGGTTACGTTTGACCATCTCTTGGTTAATGTGAGCAGTTACTCCTTTCTTAGACCCCACCATGCTAGGAGCACCATCAGTTGTCACACTGACTAGTTTAGCCCAGTCCAGCTCCAAATCCTTCACAGTTTGGGAAACCTTTTCATAGGTATCCTCTCCTGTAGTTGTTTCTTTGATGCTTTACAGTGCAGCAAGCTCTTCTGTGACTTTGAAATTGTCATTCGTTCCATGAATAAAAATGAGAAGTTGTGCAGAATCAAGAACATCATTGCTCTTGTCGAGTGCCAAGGAAAAATAGGAGTTTTCTTGTGGAGTTTTGTAAATGCTGATGCAAATTGTCTCCCATGTCTTCAATCCTTCGTGTAATTGTAGATCCTGAAAGACTAACTTATTTACTAAATAAGTCTGCCCTTTATGGACACATCTCTTTGGCAACAGAAAGAAGGCACTCTTTAACCAATTCTCCCTCCACAAATGGTCTGCCAGTGCATATTAGCTTAGCAACTTGAAAACTTGCTTGCAGTGATGAAATATTTAGCTGCTTCTGCTTCACAAAAGTATTTTGCTGAGTTGTCAATGTATTTTTCAGTTTTAATATTTTATCTTTTCTCACATCTCTGACCCAACAATCATATTTATCTTTATGTTGAGTTTGATAGTGTCGATGCAAGTTGTATTCTTTGAACACAGACACTATATTCTGGCATATCAAATACACAGCTCTTTCCTTGTACTGCATGAAAAAGTAATCATAAGTTCACTGTTCTTTGAATATCCTACACATCGAGTCAATTTTTCTCTTTCTTGACATCATTGTTTCCTAGGGATTCCAAATTGCTATTAGTAAAATAGCTATATATATATATATGTATGTAGATATGTGTATATATATACAGCCCTACAAAAACAGTATACCAACAATAATTTTGCTCACAGAGAGGCATATAGACTGTAATGCCCATCAATGCAGTCTGATCTGTGTCCATCAAAGCAGACTTCCCAGTCCACATCATTTCAGCCTCACCAGTGGCCATATTGGTGGAACATTACTTTTACCTCAGGCTTACACTGATGCGATGCAGGAACCGGCCCGATTACAGAGCCAATTCCTCCACCATATTTCCAGCTCACACTACCCTATTTGAACCGCACTGCGATCTATGAACTCACATAGGAATCTGATCACTTGGGTAAGACCCATGGGATCAGATTCCACGGCAGGAAAAAAGAAGGCAGGACATTAGTGTGTGTTCTCTTGCAGTATGTATTTATGGATCTGTAATTATAGACTGTAAAATGGAAAACATGCCTCACTTCTCCCTGTTATGATAGGATTTTTGAGTAAGAGAAACCCAAATTTGCAAATTGCAAACCTTTCCATCCTTTTTATCACACCCCACATAGTACAATGGCAACCATACTCCCTCAGATGCACAACATAATGGCCCCTATAACTTCCTTTTGCCCAAAAGTCTCTCCCCACATTACTACACATTACAGTGGCCCCCATACTCCCTCAAATACACAACATAATGGCCCTATTGTGCATCTGGGGAGAGTATGGGGCTATTGTACTACTGTGTTTCCCTGAAATTTCCCCCCAAAATAAGACACTGTCTTATATTAATTTGACCCCCCAAAAACACTGCTGATGTCATAGGCCAGATCACCACTATTCGATACCTGTGTATAGTACTGGAGGCGGTGCTGGGCCTGTGACACTGTATACTGCTGTCTGGGATAGCGGAGGCTGCAGCACTGGCTGGGATGGGCCTGTCACACCTTGCACAGGCCCATCACTGCCACCACTATACCGGGCAGCAGTATACGCAGTGCAGAATCCCCCTCCCCCAGATTGCTGCTCACCATGCTGATGTCTTCCATTGTGCTGCCACATAATCCTTTGTGTGGCGCCTCATTCTCCTTCAGTTACTCTTAGAACAAGGCATCACGCAAAGGATTATGTCACCAGAAGTAGTACTGTACGAGAGTGCCACCACGCTTTGCGGCTCTGCCACATACAGTACTCCAGGAACACAGGATGTGGATGCATCCTGTGTTCCTCTCACTGGCCACCAATGAAAGAGGTGCCCCTTCCAGAAGTGTGGTGGGGGCCGGATAAATGGCCTCAGGGGGCCGCATGTGGCCTTCGGGCCACGGTTTGGGGACCCCTGCAGTAAGCAGTTTGATATTGGTGATACATGTGCTGTCATGCAAAACACACTTCCATATTTGTCATGTTTTAGATGAAGACATCACAAAAAACCCAAAACCATGAGGTAAATAAAGTGAAAAATGGTCAACTTCAATTTTCATTCAGACTCTTATCAGTTCTTTCTCTGGCAGTGAAATCCTTTGCTAGTTTGACTGGTGTGGCACTGAATAAATAAGTTAATTTGGGTAGCATTGTCATTTTAATTACATAGATTCTTGCCTACTTGAGTTTGAAAATCTTAACAGTTGAGTTCAGTAGGCTGTGTATGAAGTAACATTGATGATAAAGTAGAAATCTAATTATTTAAAAGACCATTTGTATAAAGTGTATTTTGTAGTTGTATTTATAGTTCCTGTGTTTATCTTGGAAAGTAGACTCCCAAAGTACTTTATACATTCTGTACTTATTTTTTTTTTTAAACCCTTACCTTCTGTCTTGGAGTCAATACTGTGTATTGGCTCCAAGGCAGAAGAGTGGTAAGGGTAGGCAATGGGGGTCAAGTGACTTGCCCAGGGTCACACAGCTAGGAAGTGTCTGAGGCCAGATTTGAACCTAGGACCTCCCATCTCTAGGGCTAGCTCTCAATTCACTGAGCTACCCAGCTGCCCCCCATTCTGTACTTATTTTAAGTGGAATTTATCTTTTTATTTCTTCCTGCTGGGTTTTGTTGGTAACATTAGCATTTTTGTATGATTTATATGTGTTTATTTTGTATTCTCCAATTTTTCTGAAGTTGTTGTTTCAGTCAATTTTTTAATTGATTCTCTTGGATACTAAGACCTTGGTATCAAACCTAAATCAAAATGTCAGCTACTAAGCCATACATACATGAGGATTTCTGTGGGCCTCATATTAGTTTTAAAATGTAATGTCACCTGAGCTTAAGTGCCCCTCCCATCTCCCACCCACTTCTTATAAGCTAATAATTGTCTAAGATTAGATTTGACCTTGGGTGTTCCCGACTTTTTTTTTATGTTTTTTTTTCAGAAAGCTTTTGTAGTTTTGGAATTAATGGTTCTTTAAACGTTTGTTGGAATTGCCCATCAATCCAGGTGGACCTCGGGCTTTTTAAAATTTGTTTTTGTTTTTGTTTTGAGAGCTTATTTATGGCTTGTTCAGTTTCTAGTCCTCCGTATCTTGTTCTGTTCATCTAAGCATTTTGTATTTTTGTAAATAGATATTCCTTTCATTAAGATTGGCAATATTATTGGCATATAATTGGGCAAAATAGTTTTATCTTATATGTTCTATGTCTCATAGCATCTTGCACACAGTAGACAACTGATAAACAATAATTATTATCTTCTCATTTATACAGATAGCACATATATTAAATATGACTTCTGCAAAGATAATTTCCTTCCTGTTGTTTCCTGAGGAGAGTCTTCATTCACTACAATCTCGGATTGAGCATGAAACTGGAATAAATACAGCCTCTCAAGAACTGCTTTTAGAAATGGGAATTTCCCTGGACCCCCGGAAACCTGCTTCTCAGTGTGTTCTAGATGGAGTAGTAAGAGACTTCTGATATCCCTAGAAAGTGTGTGAGCCTGATTGTGTCCAGGATTTGCATTACTTGCTCTAATTCCTCTTAGCTTTGTCCTTTTAGTTCTCTGAGTTGCTCAATAACATGAGCTATAATGATGAGTGTTTCTTATTTGTCTGTTTCCTTCCTTATTTAGATCCTCATTTTCCCTTCTCCTCAACTTTGTTTTCTTCCTTTCTCCTCCTTGTTCCATAAAACTTTGAAGCAAGTAGACACATGTTTTTAGATAACGTTGATGGTAAAGTCCAAGTTGAATTCAGATTTTTATATTACCTTTCTCCATGATTTTTAATTCCTGCAATGGCATATGTTTATAATTATATTTTTCAAATTATTCCATCATATATTTTGTGCCATATCTGTGTGGAAGATGTGAATATGCTAAGCAGTTGAAGCTAAAACTTTGCATTTATCTAGACATTAGTGCATTCTGGGTATTCCTGAGAGAATCTGGGATGTCTGGTGTCTTTGAATAGGCACTAATGGTTTGTTTCTCTTCCAGCGAGGCTGTGATAGCTACATGGTATATTTGTTTGATAAAAGCAAGATCGTCTATGAGGGGCCATTTGCTTCCAGAAGTTTATCTGAATGTGTAAATTATATTGGTAAGTAATGTGTCATTTGTCACTGACCTAAGACCTAAAACAGTTTTTGGGAGGAATGGCCCTTTGGTGTTAACTGGTCTGAACCCCTGTAAGGAGAGGGTTTATATCTCTAATGAACTGGAAGGTGATGACTTGTATGTAGAGTTGAGTTCTGATTTTCTTTTCTCTTTTCTTTTCTTTCTTCTTCCTCTTCCTTTTTTTTTTAAAGATAATAGGATACTGTATTTTATTTGTATTTCCTTGGTTTTCCTAGGCAGCTAGGTGTTGCAGCATAAAGGACATTAGATTTGGAGTTAGGAAGTTATAAGTTCAAATCCAGCCCCAGAAACTTACTAGCTGTGTTACCTAGGACAAATTACTTAGCCTCTTTGTTAATCAGTCAGTCAACACTTATTAAGCATCTGTTATGTGCCAGGCCATGGTGCTAAGTGCTAGGGATACATAAGAAAAAAGAAATTCATTCCCTGTCCTCAGGGAGCTTATAGCTTAATGGTGGAAGATAATGTGCAGAAGTAAGTTGAAAAGGGTGATGGGGTGGGAAAGGGATTGTGAGGGAAAAGGTATCTTCATGTGGACATAATCATGTGGACTTGATTGGCTCTAGCACTAAAGAGTACAACTGTTGAGAAATGAACAGATGGCTGACCCAGGAGTCCTCTTTAAATGGAGACTTTGGGAGGAGTGCTTTGCTCTGCCCTCTAAGGCAGAGGGGACTAATATGGTGTGAGTACCAAGGCTGGTAGAGTCTTACAGGATGATGAGTTTCCTGGAACAATATGGTGTCCAGTCCAAAAGAGTGTAACTGATGGTATGTCTCAGTTTTTTCTTCTGTAAAATGGGGATAATAATAGCACCAACCTCCCAGGTTTGTTTGAGCATAAAATGTGATAACATTTGCAAACCTTAAAATGCTAGATGTTATTGCTATTGCTGTTGTAAGGGTTAGAGAATTTAGCTAAATGATAGGAAATAATAGGAATAAATCACCATGCATGTCATGTCATTAAGAAGCCTCTGGATTTGACTAAAAGTAAGCCTGGAAATGAAAGAATGAATCTTAGGCTCTGAGATGCAGAGAACCTTGGTCAATAAACCCAAGTCGGGAATAATTCTAAAGATACTGCTCTCTTGTTTAAATGAGGGGACTAGCTAACTTAAGCTTCTAGGAACTGGGTTGGGCCAGGCTAGGCCTTTCAAAAATTTATATTTCATTCAGTCTGGAACTGATTTCTTTTATACTTTGATGCTTCAGTGGAACTGTGCAGTGTCATCAGTGTGGATATTCTTCCACTCCTGCAGGTAATTACTTTTCCATGATTTCTTAACTTGTTTGAGTCTTATCCACATGCCATCATGAATTTTCCTTTGGTACCAGTGTCTCACTCAAGCTCTTTGTCTGTTATTTCTTGCTCTTGCCCTCAGCCTGGGCCCTTTTCTTTTTTTGACATACATTTCCTAGCTGATGTGCTTTATAGTACTATTTGTGTTCACATGATCATTGGTGTATGCTGCAACTTGCTTATACTCCCGTGCATCTCTCCATTGCCCTTAGATTTTGATTCTTCTTAGGGTGTGCTGTTCTGTGCTTCAGAGCTATCATTGGAACAATATTAATGTAAAAAAGATGGATTTTATGCCTGGGAGCTCCACAATTGTGCAAATACAGTCAGCCTCCTCCCTTCCCATTCACTTCTGGGTTCAGCGCTGTCTAGCTTTAGGACCTGTCTAAGAGGAGTAGACTGATGGGCCGACCAGTGGGTTACCCATCCAATGAATATCTTTCTCTACCCATGAGGTTTCCTGTGTGGATTATTAGGTTGGATTCTGTGTGGTGCCATGTGCAAAAATAGCCTTGTGGTATTCTGTGACTTGAGTTTCCTCAGGGCATTGCTAGAGAGCACTTCTTTTATGCTTGATTTGGTTTTTAATAGCCAGCTGATTGTTGAACAGTTATCTGTCATCCCTCAGGGAGTCCTGTTTGATTATTATAGTGGGTGCTTAATTAATACTTGTTGATGCCTGGAGTTCTTATTAAGAAGACTCTGGGAATTTTAGTTGATACAACCTCAGTATGAATAAACTGTGATGATATTGCCCCCAAAACTAATGTGGTGTTAGTCTTTATTTGTTTACATCACTTCTGTATCTCAGGTGATCAGCAAGCAACCAAGGATGAAATTATATTCTTACCTTCTGACCTAAAAGGGTGAACTTGCTAACAGGTGCCTCCCCTTCCTGGAGTGGGACCCCTCATGATATCTAAGAGGAAAATATCAAGACAAGCAAACACATTATCCTTTTCCAGCATCAGTGCTGTGATCTACACCATGGCCCCTACCTCTGCAAAGAAAGGATTGAGATGCGTTCTTTTATCTTTTAACCTTAGCTTTCAACAGAAAGAGGATGATGGCCAGGATGTGAACTTCTATGACATAGGATGCTGGTTTGAGGATACTGTGGGTGTGTAGCTTAGGCATGACTTATGTAGAATGGGACTGCTGTCTTTAAACATTTGCAGGATTGTCATGGAGTTTAAAAAGATGTGTGTTTAGTCTGTGTGACAACATGAATCATGTAACTTTGGAAAACTCACATGTAAATTGTTGTTGGAATTGAATAAAGATAATAAAGAAAAAGATGAGTGGGTAGAAGGTAAAGTGAGGCCATTTCAGCTCAGGACAAGGTAGCATTTTAAAGCTATTCAAAATGGAGTAGACCAGGCAGGGTGATGACACTTATGCACATTTAGGATTTGAAGGCATTTAATAGACTATCTCATTTGATCCTCACAGCAACAAGTTGGGGTTGCTTTATTATCCCCATTTTACAGATGAGGAAATGGAGGCTGAGACAGGTTAAATGACTTGCTTATATACATACATCTAGAAAGTATCTGAGACAGGACTTGAACCCAAGTTTATCACCACTATTCCAGACTGCCTCTCCAAGTTTCTTGTAACTGAAACAGGCTAGGTGAATGTCACGGAGGGATTCCGTCATGGAGTGGGAGGTTGAACTGGATTCTGTAAGGTTCTTTCTGCTGCTAAGAGTCTTTGATTCCTCGAGGAATCACTTTGGGAAAATTCGTAAAGATCATTGTTCATCACTCAGAGGTGTTTTTAAATCAGGAAATAGATGATAGGGAAAATATGAAAGGCATATGGGGTGGTGGTGGGATGGTGGGGGGGAGGTGGTTAGCTCCATTTAGTATCTGAGTGACAGCCAGAATTGTTCTAGACTTTCTGACTTGCTGTATGACCATAGGTAAAACACCTGACCAAATGTTACATGATAAAACATTTAGATAAGAGGGAAAATAATCTCTGCTTTACCTGCCTGATGGAATTGCCAAGAGAAAGACTCTGAGAACACTTAAAAGTACAAATCTATAAAATTGTGAGAACTTATTAAAGGAGGCTGCCTAGGAGAATTTAGTCCAAATAGTTCATAAGAGGCCAAAAGTTTCCCTGGAAACTAATCCTTCATAGGTGAAACTGGCTCAGGGTTTAACCTATGCATTCTGGGCCCCTGGAGCCATGATTTTTGGAAAGCTTGGAATTCTTTTAAGGACTTAGAGGCAAAGATTTCTTTAAAAATACTGTTACATGAAATATGCTATCTTATTCCAGATGGAGAGGTGATGGTGCAGGTGCAGACTAAAGCATATTTTTGAGAGGTGGGAGGGGCATAGTTATTGCAGGAATTGTCTTGCTTGACCATACATATTTATAATGGTTTTTGTTTTTTGCTTTTTCAAAAGGGTGGAAGGAAACAGAACTGAAAACTGAATTTTTAAAATGTGAAATAAAATGCTATCAGTTTTGGTTCTTCTCAGACATTCATTTGGCTCTCAACCTTTTGGATTGGATAATTTGACTGCCAGATTAAAGGATGAATTTTCCTAATTTTAGACCTTTTTCTACACAGGCAGACATAAGCTCTGTAAGACTCAAATGTTTGCCCTTTCTTTTAGAATGAATACAGCATGTAATGGGTAGGGTACCCCACCCTTACTCCTCACTCCCATCCCCTCAGGAGGCATCTTTATTTGGGTTTCTTCCATAGGACTTTGCATATCATGGTAGGTAATGCTTGATTAATCCCGGAACAGACCAAGCTTGAGAGTCAAAACTGGAAAATTGGAAAGATTCGCTCTTTCTTAACAATGTTTTATTTGAGAGCACTTGGTTTTTGGATTATTTTAGGATCAAACATCCTTCTCTTTCCTGTCCTGCCATATTTCAATGCCCCTCATAGCAGTGGCCTTGCCTGACAGTATTTGCAGTATTCTGTCCCTATGGTCTCTGAGCCTTGGTGTTGAGGGGGGAGGAAGAGGAGTTTCATGGTCTCTTTCCTGAAATCAAGATTTGATTCTTACAGTTTTGATTTAGTGGCCTTTTCACTGACAGTATTGTTGTCATTGGTTTGCTTACTTTCCTCTACATTAGTTTATACCAAGTCTTTTTTTCCAATCCACACAGTAAAAGACAGCAAAATCCAATTGCCAGTCATGCAGCTACGTAGAGTGTGGGCTGAAGCTGTGCATTATGTTTCTGGGCTCAAGGAAGACTACAGTAGACTCTTCCAGGGACAGAGAGCAGCAATGTGAGTAGGCCTCACGAGGCACCCCAGGCGTGGGGGATACTTCAGGTGTAAGTAACCAGTGCCATCTGGTAGTGAGATACCAGATGCCAACAATAGCTCTGGGCTGTGTTGCTGGCCCCCAGAACCAGGGGCAGTTGGACCCAAGTTGTAAGGCCTTCAGAGTGGCAGCATGGTGCTAGAGTGGAAAACAAATTTTAGTTGTAACACAGTAATTGTAACACCCTTAACAAGTCACATAACTTCCCTGATATTTTAGCACAAACACCCAGAATTCCCAGCTTTAAGTTGGAGATGTAGAAATACAAGTTAGTTATTATTGCCCTCTGAAACCTACCAGGTAAAACATTTTGAGTAGGTGATTGGTGGTAGTGTTAGAAGGTCTTTATTTTGAGAGATAACACTGAATGGAAAATTGCATCCTGACCAAGTTTGCCTCTAACCCCGAATATTGAAGTATGGGGGTAGGGTTGTTGGCTTTTTGTTTGTTTGTTTATATTGGCCTTTGGTTCCTCCTACTAAAATGAGACAATATCTCTGCCCTGTTTTAGGTTGAGTCTTCTTCGCTATAATGCTAACTTAACAAAAATGAAGAACACCATGATCTCAGCATCTCAGCAACTGAAAGCAAAATTGCAGTTTTTTCATCAGAGCATTCAGCTTGATCTGGATAGATATAGTGACCAGATGACTTATGGGATATGTGAGTTATTCCATGTATTCTAAGTAGAGTGAGAATGGGAAGCACTTTGAAATTGGAATGTCCTGTTTAACTGGAGTTATTGTTATTGCTATTGTTTATTATTGAGAGAATATAACAAAAGGGGGACACATCCTGGACTATATGCATACATATTTAGTTGTTTCCCTTATTAAATTCTGTTTCTGTCCACTGGGAGATTTATTTATTTATTTGCTTTGAACTTCAGGAGTTTTTTACTGTTTGGGATCTTTTCATTCTTGCCTACTAATTGCCATTTGATGCTTTCCATTAGGAACTCAAATTCTTTGATCTGTATGATTTTTGCTGAGTGTGCCAGTGATCTAAAAATCTATGTACTTCAAACTCCACTCTTAGTAGACACAAAGTTTTATCTCCAGGTGTTTACAGTGGTTCTGCTCTTCTGTAACACCAACACCTTTTGGGTTATGTTTCTAACCTCACAGCTGGCAGTGGATATTATGGCTTTGCTATTTGTGGCCTTCCAGAGCCAGCATCTTTTATAGTGGATTGCTCTGGATTTATTAATCTTCAGATCTCGTGTAAAACTTCAGAGTTGATAAAAGTTTGAATAAGCTGGACAAGGTCACCAACATTCCTGCCAAAATTCCTTCTTTGTAAATAACACGTGGCACTGGCTTTATACCAATGAGTATGTACTCTGTGTAATATATCCTCTTCAGGCTGAGTCTACCCAGTTAGGAGATAGGGTTATTCTAGATAAGTATAAAATGGAATTACCTAACATATTGAAGTGTTTGTGGTCACGATAAAAGCCCTGGCTAGTTTTTGTTCATGGCTATTTCTAAGATAACCCTGACTTTTGTTTTAGCCTCAGAAAAAATGCTGAAAGCCTGGAAAGAAATGGAAGAAAAGGCCATCCAATGTGCACAGGTAAGCTCTTCTTTGAGACTGATTTCTGCTCTCTTCCCTAGGAATCCTATAAACTGTTACAGACAAAAGAGTGGTTGCCATAAATTGTGACCGAGAAAATATGGTTTCAAGACTTTGAATTTCCAAAACTGTAAAGATAATTTTTTTAGTGTCTTGATTTTATATTAAAAAAATAAAGTGGTCGCCATGGGAAAATTCCCAAAATATAAAATACCCAAGTCAGCTGGGTTTATGGAGATTTTAATTAATATAAATAAAGGAATTAAGAAAAAGGTAGAGAGAGAGTAAGAGGAAATAATGAGGAAGGGGTCTAGGCCATTGGCCTACGCCTGAGCTTTAAGAGAGATCAGTCAGTCTTTAATCCACTTGCCACAAGATTTGTCCCAAGCAAGATTCTAGTGTTCAGAGAGACCCTCCAGTTTAGCTCAGGAAGCTGAATTCCACTTCAGCTTCCAAGGCTGAATCTCCGTTCAGAGGCCTTCTGGCCTCCTTTTAAAGAGAATTTTCTCCTATGTCACCTCCCCTAAGTTTTCACATCTACCAATCACAGTAGACGTTTTCACAGGACTGACCATTCTTAATTCACACCTTGTTATCACCTTCCCTGGGTAGACTAAAACCTCACACCTCTTGCTAAGCTTGCTTGAACTTTTAGTGATTATTTTGACCTTCATAGGTACTTAGCACCTTTTTGTATTAGATCTAAAAATAGACCCAGCTTAAGGGTTTTAGCTTTACTTTAAGTATAGGTTAAGTACTTTTCATTGTTCAGTAAGGAGTTTTACAACTTTATCTTCCCCTAAAGTATGCTTAAGTATGGGTGGAGTAATGTTAGAATTCCCACCTACATTCCTGACTTAAGTACCTTCATTGAAAAATAAGGGGATAGCAGCCTTAACTAAAAATGTTCTAAGGGAGAGTGAGAATTTTTAAGATTCACATTATTTTTGAGTAAAAGAGTATTGACTTAATGTATCCACACCCGTGGTTGCCCAGAAGTCTTTTCTAATGTTCTGGGCTGCCTTTAAATGGGTGCTTTGGTCATGTAGGCCTAGGCCACTGCTTTAGATGACAACAGCGCCTGCCCATTATTGCACCTATCCTTTCCCTAGAACCCTGTTTGTTGTTCTTCCTGTCATTCCCCTGTCTTGCTTTAATCCTGACTGAATTGAGGGCAGGTGTGATGGAATGCAAGGAATCCATGGTGGATTCCTTGAGTACATGATCAGTTCATGCCACCTGTTCAGGCAAATGAGGGCAAGAGGCAGGAATGACTCATAAAGCTGAAAGGAGAGATGCCTTGATGGTTTCTGCAGATCCTTCTCTTTTTCAGGTTTGATATTGCTCCCTTTTTTGATCTTGTCAGAGAAGAATGTTGGTGCTGTAATAGATTATTTTCGTGATGGACAAGTAGAAGGCAAAGAAGTAATTAGGAAAGCAACTTTTTATGTGAAAGATTAGATTGGGTGTCAGGAAAAAGGCCTTTTTATATTATAAACAAACATTTCTCATTTCCCAACATTAAAGCAGCAAGACCTCTGTTTCTCTTTAGTCCTCTCTTCTTAATTCTACTGTGCTATGTGGGTACAACTGAGATGTCTGTAAGTGATACCCCTATTTTGTCTGAATTAGGCTGGTGATATCGGCTACTTGGATGAGCAAATCATGTCCCTACATACGGAAATTGTGGAGCTACAGAGGAGTCCCTCTGCAAGGCGTCAGGAAGATGTCATGGAGTCTCTGTAAGGAATCCTGCCCTCCTGGGTCTTTAGGGGATAGGGCAGGTGATTGATAAAGACAAAATTATCAAGCACTTAGGTTGTTTTCTGTCTACTTGGCTTTCCCGTGAGAAGTGGCAATATTGTTGAGAAGTCATTTCTACTAGACATGTTGATTTTTAGATATTCTCAAAAATCTCTTTCTGTAGCCT
The DNA here is from genome assembly GCF_027887165.1 of Monodelphis domestica. NCBI lineage: Eukaryota > Metazoa > Chordata > Mammalia > Didelphimorphia > Didelphidae > Monodelphis > Monodelphis domestica. Next base: position 42,165,491 of record NC_077227.1, read on the forward strand.
GAGGTATATTTTCTCCTGCTTAAGTGGAGAATGTTGGACTTTTTCACAGTCAGAATATTTGTCCAATACTTCTTGGCTGTGTGACTTCTTTGTGCCTCAGTTTTCTTAGCTCTAAAATGGAGATCATAATATTTTGAGAGGGTCGTTGTAAGGTTGTCATATTCAGAAAACTGAAAGTGCTATAGAAATGTGAATTTCTGGGGGCAACTGGGTGGCTCAGTGGATTGAGAGTCAGGCCTAGAGACGGGAGGTTCTAGGTTCAAATGTGGCCTCAGACACTTCTCAGCTGTGTGACCCTGGGCAAGTCACTTGACCTCCATTGCCTACCCCTTACCACTCTTCTACCTTGGAACCAATACACAGTATTGGCTCCAAGATGGAAGGTAAGGGTTTAAAAAAAAAGTGAATTTCTTCTTTAATCAGAGGTTGTTCTGTTTTCTGACCTAAATGAAATTTTCTAAGTGTCTTTGAATTTTCCTGTTCCCTCCACATCTGAGGTTCTCTAGAGGAAACTTTAGGTTTGCTCATAATATGTCTTCTGGGAAGGATGCTAGCTTTTGTCCTTATGAAGGACATGAGTTTCTTCCACTGTTCATTCAAAGGAGTTATAATTTGGCATTTGGGAGTAATATACAGTAGAATATTAAGCATACCAAACTTTGGCTCTTTTTGCTCCATATTTTCTGAAGTTAACACTGAGAAATGCCCTGTAATTGGCTAGTGGAATGTAAAGATTAAAATTAATATCTAGTACTCTGAGAATTATATTTAATAATATTTATTAAATATTTATCTTGAAGTATAAAGAAGTAAGGCTAGCAAAAACGAAGAGCTGCTCCTCCCTCCTCCACATGGATCCAGCCAGAGAGAGAGCTAGCACATTTGTGCGTACATGCATACACACACACACACACACACACACACACACACACACACACACACACACACACACACACGCAGCCAAAACCAAAACTAAAACTTCAATCTAATGATGCACATACACAAAAGAAAAAAGGGAATTGTAGGAAATGTAGTCTCTAGGGTTCAAGATTCTAATTAATACATATCCCTTGTGATCCTTTGGGAGACCAGTCTCCCCAGTGTATCATGAAAACAATTTATAATTTGAACTAGAGGTATTTACAAATATTACAGTTTTTTAAAAGGAAATTACAATAATTTGAAGATGAGAGGAAAATAAAAAAGAAAAGGAACAAAACCAGTAATAGGTGCATTGACAAAAATCAATTAGGGGGCAGTCCCCTTTGGTGTAAGAGTATACATTCAAAACAAAAGCATTTCAACCCCCCAGATTTGCCATATCTCAAAGTTCACTCTGGATTTTCTGGTGCAGCATATGATCTCTGCAGGCATCTGCATAGTACCTTCTCCAAAAAGTTCACCTTCTGGGTTCTGGGAGGTAGTCTCTTGTTCTAAATTAGACTCAAATTCAAATAAAACTCACAACAATAACATGGTCCCCCCTGAGGAAAATAATATTACAGGAGTTTTTGTGCCTTCTTAAAAATATGGAAAGTGATTAAAACCAACAAACATTGCTTCCAGTTGTAGATTATTGGAAGTGTTTAATGACACTTAATCACAGCATGGTTGTAAAATAACTTGATTTTTATTTTGTAGGGAACAGAAAGCCATTGATCTCTATAAGCAGTTGAAACCCAGGTCTCCAGGTAAGACCCTGTCACAACACAGGAAAGAACTTCCCAAAGCCATTGGTTATTGTCACCTACTGTCTCTGGAGGGATGAATTGAAATCTGAGGCTACTGTACATGACTTTTCAGTAATGCCTGGGGTTTAAATAAAGTTTATAGAAAAGAGAAATTGTCTCAGACTTCCCTTTTTATGGAACCCCAAGAGAGTTAGGAAAGGAAGACAAACAGAAAACATAAAGTGATGGGGTTTAGAAGAAAGATAGGAACAAAATGAGAAAAAAAGCACTAACATTTTTCAATTGTTAAGGGAAGTTGGCAGAAATCTAATGTTTTTAGAAAGTGAAGGTCTGCATTTCAAAGTAGGACAGGACAGTCTGTATTAAAAACTACTTATTTGTGTAACTGCATCTGCCATTGGTAAGTTGTTTGTCCAGACAGACGACATTGACTACAAATAAGATAGACAGCAATATGGCAGGTTATGATGGCAAAGAGCAAATTATTGTACATAAACTTTAAATTGGTTTTTGTTGTAGGAAAGTTTTGTAATGATTAATGTGAGGTTAAAAATCACATTCTCATTAGTTGAAACAACTAAAGGCCAATCCTTCATCGGTAGATAAAGGGAAAATCAGTAAATGGAAACCAAAAAGGACAAAGAAGGAGATGTTGTATCTCCCCACTCCCCTGCTTCTTTCCTCTGAGCCCCTGAAAGTTGATGGATTATGTTCCTTTTGTAACAAGAGGACTTAGAAGAGGTTTGGGAGTGATGACATGCTAGCCTGATGTCACTGTCTAATTTTGATGATTCTTCAGCTGCCCCTGTCCTCAGAGTTTGAGACCTTCATGGTGTGTGACCTTGGGGCCATGACTCTTAATTTCTTCTTCATACTCCTTCTCAGTAAGAAGTCAGAAGCAGCATGATATCCTCAGGCCACTTGTTTTAAATTCAGCAGACTGTTTACTATGGTGAGGAATCATGGGATACAGATGAACCATGCAGATTGCTAAATTCTGGGTGCCCACCTTTGTCCAGTTTTGTCCAGCTTACTTAAAGAAAACACTGTGCAATGACCTTCATCCCACACAAATCCTTCTGAGCCTTTCTTTCCTCATTGCTTCTACTCAGGACAAATCAGTTCACACTGCAAGGTGCCCACCCAGGCTGGGCCAGTTGGTCTGGAGAAGCTCCTCTTTCTGGTTTGATTAGTTCCCTCTGCCCCACACAACTTAGTTCTGTATGATTCTCTTTCTTGTTTTCTTGCTGCCACTTCTTCAGGAACAAGCAGGGCTCATCTGCTTCTCCAGTTTCTTCCACTGTTCATTCACTTTTCTCCTAGTCTCACAGATAGTCCAGATTTTACCCTGTTCCTGGAAATCATTTATGAGCATGTTTATTTATGTGAAATATGGTCTGTGACATTTCCAGAAGCAGTGACTATAACAGGAAGAATTTGGGACATGAAGTAATTGGGCTCTTTGAGGTGCAGTAGTACAAGAGGAGTGGAACAGGACTTGCTGTTTGAAGACAGAACGGGGAGCAGTGGAAACCTTAGGGGAGCTCTGGGGTCTCTGATCGTTTGCCAGATTGAGGGGGATTCTGCCACTTACAAAAATCCCAGCATGTCCAGATATGACATTCTGATCAGTTGAGGTGAAATTGTGACTGTTAGAGCTTTTGGAGCAGTGATAGATCTGAGGAATTGCTGTTCTGCCTTTCCTGAGCTCTTGAACCAGCAGTCTCCTCCTTTTCAGTTGTTTTTCATGCACTCTGCCTTACTCAGTAAACACTGAGTAAATGCCTATTATGTGCTAGGCATTGGGGACACCAAGAGAGTAATGACAAACTTCTGTGCTGTCATCTCCACCGATGTTTCCTGTGTTTTTACCTGCATAGAACTTGTATGTCCCACCCCAAGCTTAATGTAAGCATCTTGAAGGCAGGAACTATTAGTATTTTTGGCTTGTATCTCTAGAACTACAATGCTGCCTTACACACAATAAGTATTTAATTAATGCTTACTGAATTTACTTTAATTTCTCTGTCATGTCAGAGTAAGTGAATACAACCTTTCAGGTCTAGATCCAAGAAAAGTTCTGACCTTCTGACTCATGGACCTACGTATCTGTCTGGGCCACCCAGGAGTTGTAGATTTCTAAATCTACATCTAGTCAACCAATCCCTATTGAAGGGGAAGCTAGGTAGCACAGTAGATAGAGCTTTGGGCCTGGAGTCAGGACTCTTCCTGAGTTCATATCTGACCTCAGACACTGACTAGCTGTGTGGCAAGTCACTTAACCCTGTTTGCCTCAGTTTTCTCATCTATAAAATGAGCTGGAGAAGGAAATGGCAAACCACTCTAGTAACTTTGCTAAGAAAACACGAAGTGGCATCACAAAGAATCAGCCACTCACTGGAAAATTATCAACCATAAAATCTCTATTGATGCAGCCTATTATAGTGAAAATAATCTTTGACGTGGGAGTTGAGAAACTTGGGTTTTAGTTCCAAATCTGACACTGAGTTTACATGTGTAGGTCACCTAATCCTCTCATCTTCACTTTTCCAGTAAATGTACTGCTCAATCCTCAGGGCTGATGTGAAGAAAACATCTTGGAAACCTTAAAAGTGCTATATTAATTTGAGTTTACTTTAAAATGGTTACTAACAGAGCCATTTTACTTATATTTTTTATGACCACATCTGAATTTCATTCATTTACCAAACTGGATTTTGAATTTAAATGGCAATGCTTTCAAGGTGTGGGGGAGAGCTCTTCCTCTAGGAAGCTGGTAAAGTGACTGTACCTGCTGTGTCTGATTTCTTACAGATCATTCCTACAGTGACAGTTCTGAAATGGTGAAGATAATTGTGCTGACTGTGCAGAACCAGGACCGTGTACTCAAGGAATTGTTTGGGCACCTTAGGTAGAATGAAATTCCCTTTTATTACCTGTAGTAAACTCAAGGAATCCCAGGTCAGGCCCTTCCAAAGCATGGTACCCATGGTGAGCAGACAGGCTGAGCAATACCCCTGGTAACATGGTGCTGGGTTTATATTTGTTTGTATTCTTCAGGGATTAGTGCTTCCTTCTGATACTGACCATGGCTCTCTTCTCTAGTAAGTTGTTGGGCTGTAAGCAGAAGATCATCGACCTTCTCCCCAAGATTGAAGTGGCCCTCAATAGCATCAAGGAAGCTGACAACATGGTCATGTTGATGCAGGGAAAGAGGCAGAGGGAAATTTGGCACCTGTTAAAGATTGCTTGTGTAAGTTGTACTGTATAGTGTTATATGGCCTTTAGGGTTGCTATTCCCTGCAGAAAGGTGATATTAAGAGGATGATGATCTAGGCCTTTTTTTAGATCTGGGAATGCTGTTCTTTGATCCTTGGCTGACAGCCATTGGGAGTCATCCCCTTTCATCATCTTTCCCCTGCTGTCCTGTTCCTTATCCCCAGGAGAGGGCCACTGAAATTTATGAACTTGAATTGGCCGTATTTGGGGGATTTGGAGAAAGCTCTCAAGTCCCAGCAAGAGATTAATCTGCTCCTTTTGATACTAAGACTTGTTCCATTAGTTGCTCTCTGGGTAGGTCTCCCCCTTCTAGCCAGAAGAATAATCTGAAGAACCTATAGTAGTACCAGGACTTTAGAACCAGTGAGTCAGTGGGCCAAAGACAGCTGAAGAAATGTTGGTGCATGAAGGCCTTTAAACACAAATAGGTTGCCTACATGATAGATTTTAGAAATTACAATGAATATGAGTTGATTATTTGACTTTTTTTTCCCCTCTTTTCAGACTCAGAGTTCAGCTAGATCCCTTGTTGGAACCAGTCTAGAAGGTGCAGCCACTTCTCCACCTTCTGCGGGCCTGCCCTCAGCTTTGACAGCCCCCATGCCTCGTTCTCTGTCATGTGTACTAAGTGCTCAGGACGGGTGGGTTTCCTTTTTCACTGCACATAATTGTTAGAAGGAAAAATGCAAATATGTTTGTTTTTCTCCATCTCAAATCAAGAATTCTACTCACTTTTGGTTTATTGTATCCTCCTTTCTTGCTGAATCCTTCACTTTCTGCCCCAAGCCATGTTTAGAATGCAAGTTCTTCTCTTGCCCCAGTTTGTCACTCCAGAGTCACTTAGGAGTTTCCTCTTTTAGCACAGACCAGATTCAAGTTCTTATAATATTTCTAAAATAAGGACCTGGTGCCATTAATTCAGCTTTGCAAATAAGAACAAAAATGCAGTCCCCAACCCCCTGCCATAGGCTCTCAAGGCACTCTTTCTCTTTTTGCTCTTTGCCGAAAGCAAAATGAACATTGGTTTGTCCTGCTCAAAAGGATCTGAGACTCATACAGCTATTATTGTGCAGCTGCTTAAATTATTTTTCAGGTCCCTTCTGAAAAATTCAGTGACACCAACATTTACTAGCAGTTAATTAGGTAGAAGGGTGTAGCCATATCACATATAGCCAGAGAGCCAGATGTTCTGCATCTTAGTCTCAGGAGAGTCAAATTACAAGAAAGAAAACGGATATTTTTTTTTAAGCCCATCCCTTATGTCTTGGCATCAATACTGTTTATTGGTTTCAAGGCAGAAAAGTGGTAAGAGTGAGGCAGTTGGGGTTAAGTGACTTACCTAGAGTCACATAGTTAAGAAATGTCTGAGACCAGATTTGGAACCAGGACCTCCTGTCTCCAGGCCTGGCTCTCAAATCAGTTGAGTCCACTAGCAACCCCCTGATGCCCTGATGGAATTTTTTTTAAAGAAAGCAATTTCCACAGTCCATTCTGGGGTCAGGAAAGATTTAGCCCCAAATCCCACTGCACAGTAGAATAATTGATCATAACTGTTACAGAAAAATAATCTACCTAAAAAGGTTGGAACAGAAAATCTTTTGGTGCTTAAAGGATAACTAGCCCCTTCTGCCTTCATTAGAGAGGCTGTAAGTTCATGCAGTAATGGGAAATTGGATTAGCTGGCCTCTGGGAGAGTCCGTCCAGCTTAGATTCTATGGTTCTGAGTACTTGCCGCTTGATAATAAATTCTAATAGATGTAAAGTTCCCAAGTGTATTGGAAATTCTTAGTCATTTATTCCTAGACAGAATCTTTTCACTCAGTCCCTAATATACTAGTCATGGTGATAAATTATAGGTCCCTTGACCACCAATCTAACCAGTGTGGGTAAAGACCATCCCAAGAAGGTGCTGATTTTTTTGTTCTTTTGACAACAGTAACTACTAGGCCATGTGTAGGGGTAACAGGCAGAATGAGTGATGGGACTTCTTTCCCCTGATGTCATAATGGAGATTTTGAAATACAGAGGAATGGTCCTAATTTCATTTATTTTTCCCATTAGAATTGTAAGCAGACCACTAAGTAGTTTTTTCTTTCTCCTAAAACACAAGCATCTCTTCATAACATACATCTGTCTACATGCCTGAACTAGCACTTTTCTCCAGAGCCATTGGGTCTATTAGGGAGGGTCACTCACCCTCAGGCCTCACCCCCAGATTCACTGCAGCCCTTTCTGCATGCTTGGGTCGGTGCAGGGATGAGGATCACGGGACAAGAAACAAACTTCCTTAAATGCCTTCTTGAGCGAGCCACTGGTCAAAGAGATTTGTGGCAATGTAGGGTCATTTTTGGGTTTGGTGTACTTTGGAATCTGGTTCTCTGTGCTTGGTAATTTATATGCCACAAGTAATGGGATGTACTACAGCTCCCCAGAATGGTTGCAGAATGAAGTATTTTAAGGCAGTGAAATTTTAGAATAGCCATTTCAAGCAGACTTAGTTAGAATCGACATCATAGGTATAGCCAGAATCCTAATTAATTAACTTGCCATTTGGTTATCCTTCTAAAAGATGAACTGTGACCAGAGCAGAGTCAGGTTGAATTTTTCAGGGAAGGCTTCATGGAGGGTATAAAGTAGCCTTGGGAGTTCTTGTAGTGTGGATGCTATTGTGTTCTCTGTGAGGCCTGATTATTAGGGTTCATGCCAGGTGGAGTACCTGGAGACATAGGTGATTAGTGGAGAATGGGCAGCTTGGTGGACTGGAGAATGAGTTCAAATTCTGCCTCAGATGCTTAATGACTATGTGGACCCTGGATAAGAAACTTGATCTCTCTAAGCCTCCTTTTCCTTATCTGTAAATTGAGAGAGTTGGAGGAGATGACCTCTAAGATCTCTCCAAGCCCTGAAGCTTTCATCTGTGATCTTTGAACTGAAGGGAATCTAAGTAGCAGTGGGAGATGGTGGAAGAACCAGAGTCCACCTGTGGCTCATAGCCTCTATGGGGAAGTATAGTCAGGTAATCTCATTCTTCTGATTTATTGAGAGAAACTAACTAGTTCTTTGCACAGTAAGAATTTTTCCCCCATTGCAGTCGGCCAGGATATTTCCCTTATTTCAGATACTAGTTTAACCATTTTCTCCTTCCAAGTCCAGTAAGGTAGAGAGGGATCACTTTTCTCTTCAGTGTCTCAAGCCAGAGAAGAGGCATGTTCTTCCTTTTTGATCCTTTTGCCAGTGAGCACAGGCAAGAATTTTGTTTATAAACAAAAAAACAAGAATCTTGTTTTATGCAAACTCAACCCATGTGAATTCAGGTCTACATGACTGGCAACCAAAAAATAATAAAGGCAGGAAAATATAAAAAATAAGATTTTAAAAATTACACCATTTTCCCAAACTGTGTAAAGTCTTGTAGCAGTCTGCTCAGTCATGCCCATTCTCACTATGAGAAGCAGTAGAGTTAGTCATTACTTGTTTCACACCAAACATTACCTCTGGCATCCGTCTTTGTCCTCGCTTTGTAACAAATAGGGTCTGCATCAGAGCCCTGATTCTTTTTGTTTCATTAATGCTAGTTAGTCTTTGATAATGGCCTCAAAGTACAAGAGCGTAGCTCTGATAAGTCTAAGAAAAGTCCGCAAGTACCAAAGTATGTCCCTGTGAGAAATGCTTATTGAATAATGGGTTTGCCATTATGCACGATTCTCAACTTACACAAAGGGGCTTGCAATATAGTGACTGTAGAAAATGAGGTCCTACTGCACGTCTTTTTACTGATTTGCCAGCCTCTTTGTAAAGTTATGGAAAAATGAAAGGCACTTGATTGGCACGCATCTGGTCTGCAGTTTGAATCAAAAGACAGTAAAATAGATGAAAACATCATGCCCCTTAGCCCAAGTTTAAATTATTTTGTTTCATTCTACAGAGAAACTTTTACACAGATAGTAGAGGAAAATCTAAATTATCTTGGCTGTTTGAGCACTGTAATTCGTGAGGCAACAGAGGAACAGGGTAAGAATCTGATGGTAAGTCTTCCTGCTTTCTCTTCCTTGCCCTACCTGGGCTAGACCTATGGGGCATTAAAATACCCATCCTATTGGAGAGAGCAGAGGAAGGAGCTTTATGTAGCCAACTCCTCAGCTCCCCTTAGCCTGGCTTAGGAGAATCCTGAGCATTCTTTATATAAACGCTTTTGGTGGAATTGCTTCGATCATGATCTACTTGCATGGGCCTGGTTTTTCTTTGTTCATCTTGACCTTTCAGTGGGTAGATTCTATCTCCGAACACAGCAGTTAACATTCATGTTCAAAAGGAATGCTGCTGACTTGTAAAACAATTGATGCATGTATGCTGAGCTACCCTATTACATTTGTTGTTCATAGATGTTAACAAACTAAGAATATTCAGATATTAAATTAGTGTGAAAAAGTCTGGGATGATAAAACTTGGAAAGCCCAATGGAAAACCTAACTGCCTAAGCTTTGCTATTCTTGAGCCTCCAATTAATTTCCCCACTAAATGCTTTCTGTTTCAGCTGTTTGCATTTCCTCTTTTCATTTGCAAATTGCTGGAGATGATTATCAAATTCTTTTGAAAGCTGCTGTAGTGCAAAGAAAAAGCCATTCCTGACCCCCTCATTTTTTTTCCTTTTCTTTTTTTATGTCTGACTTTAGAGCCTTGATTGGAGTTGGCTGAAGTAGTGATGGCCTCTGACTGTCCCCAAACCCATGAAGATATTGCTCGTTCTCATGTATCGCGCAGATGCGCCAGGATCTGCTCCAAGGTTATGCGTGCAGGGACTGAATTTTCATTCAATTTGTTAATTGAGCTGAAGGTTACTGGCTTTTTATAAAATGTGTACTGTACATTTACCAAGTATAGCCACTTGGGAGCACTGTGAGCCATCCCCTTGATGCTTCAAAGCTCGGTCATTCTATTTTCCCCCTACTTTTAAAACTGCCCCTTCCTTTAAGCATTTTTACTTCAGAGAAGTAAAGGTCAGGAGGAGCCTTATGGAAGCAGAGAACAATACAAGGGAAGTTTTGAGGCAAGAACTTTCCAGTGACATTCTAGAAACTGGTTTTCCTTCTCAAAACAGAATCTTTGGTCTCCTCAGTGCCAGTTGTAGGAATTTGAGTGGAGTCAATGCACTCTGTGGAGGTGAAGCCACAACTGTTTTTTCATGTTGGCCTTTTACTATTTTAATATTTCTCAACTTCAGAATATTTTCCAGGCTAGGAATTGAAGCAATTTGTGTTGGCAAAGAGATAGAGATCTATTGCTCAGATGTCTGCTGGCACCAGAGACACTGCCACAGGAGTGAGAATAAACACGTGCAGAAACCAAACCACACACGCTTCTTTGGAGTGAGTTGGGCATGGGTTTGCTCCCATTCCTCTAACGATACCTTTGGTCCCTGTGAGAGTTGGCAAACTTTCCAAAAAGCACAACTGATGGTGTAAATCTATTGTATACACTGACATGTATATGTGTTTAAAATGTACATTAATAATGGCATATTCTGTAATTTATGTGGAAATCAGAGATCAGCCTTTTTAGGTTCTACAAGTGGAGTTGGCTTAACATCAATGTTTGAATAGGTTTTATTGTATAAATGACACAGTATTTCAAAAATTGGACAGTGTGGTTGTACAAAGAAGACAAATGTTTTTGTATTACATGTGAACTAAATGGTGTTTTGTGTATTAAATGATTTTTAGTCTCAGTAGTCAAGTTCTTGTGTTGGAATAAGAAATTACCCTTTCAATTCTTGCTTGCCAAGGCCAGCAAACTAAATTCTGCTTTTCTGTCTCCCTGAGAAGAGAGTGAACGTCAGCTGTTGGGGAGCCAAAGAAGGGATGCTTCTTGGTGGCCAGTTTGGAACCTCCCAGTGTCTTTGACACCACTTTGGAGGTTGTTGGCACATGCTCTGAGCACTGTAGGGGCTGAAGTGGAGCCACTGAAAGGGAACACTGAGGAAACTAAGACAAATACAGGGGGAGCCGGGGCAGATCCACACAAATCTCAGGCGCATAGTATTGGCACAATACGGTATTCTGTGGCCTCTTTGAGGAGAGATAGGCAGGTATGGCCAGTGGGTACAAGGAGGCCAAAGGAATATGATCAATAACAGATCTCCCAAAGGGAAGATTATGCAGAGTGGAGAAATGATTCTGCAAATGGCCATTGAAGGGACAGGAAAAAAATGAGGGCCCAGTGAGGCCAAAGTGGATGAACCAGGGGGCAGCCTAGACCTAGGTGGGCATGTTGAAGATTGAGTGAAAACACAGGCAGACATATTGGGAGGATATATTTGGGTCCATTTGAGGACAGGCAAAATGGACACTCAGGGAGGGACCTGTGACAAATGACGGTGTGGCAGCCTTGAGAGCTGGCGAGTGTGAGGAGGGAACCCTGAGGATGGTGCAGATCAAGTACCTTGAGAACAAAGAATATGGGTATGGGCACCAAGGGCCCAAAGGGGGACCCTGAGACTGTAATAAGACAGCTCAGCCTAATGTAGGCAGAAGACCCAGGTGGCTATCATGAGGGCACACTGAGGGAACAGCTGCTGCCCATTCCCTCCCAGACCATGACCATCCTGTGTGTAGAGGGGTGGGCCAACAGCACAGTCCCTGGCAGATAGAAACACTGGAAAGGATATAGAGGATGCCATGGTAGCTACACTAGGGATAGGGCTGGAGCACAAAGGGGTATATGGAGGACCACAGATGGGGGGACCCAGAAGGTCGAAGTGACCTTATGGAGGTGAGAATGAAGACTTGTGGGATCACTGAGGCTGCAGTATGAATATCATTGGCACGTTTATGGGCATGTCATGCAAAAGTAAATAAACTAAGGACTTGCTAAGAGCAGTGAGTAGCACACGGAGGACAAATGCCATTATAATAAAGACCAATATATGCCGCTGGACACCGAAAAAAAAGTAAATATGTAGAAGATGGGGAAAAAATCCTATCAGGCACTGAGGGCTGTATGGAACCAAGGTGGGCACACAAAAGATACAGGTATTCCTGGGGGCACATTGAGGGCACCCCACACCCCAAGGTATGAGCACGTGTATCCACAGGATGAGCTAAAAGTGCAGGCCAACACTGGGAGAATGGTATGCCGCTGGCTAAAGTGGGCCTGCAGGGTGAATGAGGATGAGCATCATGGCAGCCTAGGTGTGGGCCTCAGCCAGGATACGGGCACATAAGCATGAGCAGTGGAGACCAGGAGGGATAGGCAGGAATACAAAAGGGTAACAATTTAAAAAGCTAGTGAATAGATGGTTATACTCTTGGGACTGGGCTCAGGGCACAAACTTCTCCAAAGGATCAGAAACTATGTCATGGGTTCCTCAGGCAATCTGGGGAAGCCTATGGACTCCTAATCAGAATAATGTTTTTAAATACATAAAATACAAAGATTCATAATAGAAACCAATTATAGCAAAGTTAGTGGATAAGTGTAGCTAAGTACAGCAGGTAAAGTCCTGAGCTTGGAGTTAGGGAGACTTGAGTTTGCTCAGGCACTTAACTGTTGTCGGGCAAGTCACATAACCCTCTTTGCCTCATTTTCCTCATCTGTAAAACGAGCTGGAGAAGGAAATGGCAAACCATTCCAGCATCTTTGCCAAGAAAACCTCAAATGGGGTCATGAAGATTGGACAGGATTGAAATGACTGAATGACAGTTATCAAAACATTCAAAGAAAAAGGTCACAGGCCCCTGATTAAAAAGCTTTTCTGTGTGCATCCCTTTCCCCTGGCTTCCCTCTTTCAAGGGCACCACTATTCTCCCAGTCACCTGGGTTTGCAGTGTTGGAATTGCTTTTTTTAAAACCCTTACTTTTTGTCTTAGTATTAATTAGCATTAATTCAAAGGCTAGGCTAGGGGTTAGGGTCATACTGCTAGGAAGGGCTTGAGGGGAAATTTGAACTTAGATCCTCTGGGCCTCAAGATCTATCTTGGAATCAATATTGTCTATTGGTTTTCTTGGCAAAGGTATTGGAGTAGTTTGCCATTTCCTTCTCCAGGAAGGAGATTTTACAGATGAGGAAAAGGAGACAAGTATGGTTAAATGACTTGCCCTGGATTATAGGACAATATAAGGCAGAAGAGTGGTAAGGGCTAGTTATGTGACTTGCCCAGGATCATCCACCTAGGAAGTGTCTGAGGTCAGATTTGAACCAGAACCTCCCATCTCTAGGCTCTCTGCCTACTGAGCTACCCAGATACCCTCTGGAGTCTTGTATTCTGGCCTCTCCCCATTCCAATCTGTCCTCCACACAGTCACAGACTTGACATTTCCAAAGCCCAGATCTGGCCATGTTGGCCCCCTGGGGGCCTGAGGTTCAGCGGTTCCCTATCACCTCTAGAATGGCAGTTGAAGCTTCCTAATCTGGCTCCAACCTGTAACTTTCCAGGGTTATTTCACAGGTTCTGAGGTGTATGAGGTGTTCAGGGAAGACTAGTAGCTCTGGTGTGAGGGCTTGCCAAACCTTCAGGACTTCTTTCCTCCTCTGCTGTCCATTTGCCACCCAATTCTCATTTGTGACTCCGAGAAGTTGAAGCTTGAGCTGTGGCTGCGTCCCAGGAAATCATCTTAGTAGGCAGGCTAAACCAGGTGGAGGGTAACTCAGGGGCCTTCAGAGAGTTAGTCTACCTCAAGAGTGGGAGGACTTCACTGAGGGAGGGGGGGATGAATGAGAACAATGTGTTCCAATGGCCACGAAGGGGAGTGGAAGCAGGAGCTGTGGAATGCTTGAATCTTGCTTGGGCACTGAAGAAGCCACGGCCATCCAATGCATCCTGAGCCATCATCAGTGGTCTTGACTTTTGTCTCGCCATTGGACTTTAATGACTGGAAGAGGGAGTGAGACTGATGACTTTGGGCAACTGTCTTGCTTGAATCTGATTGATGCCTGTATCCAAAGGCATCACTCGATGATGCCATGTTGTCCTCTTCAAGTAGGAAAGCCAAAAACCAACTCCACATTCCAGCCAAACTGATGGTGTGTGACATTCCTTCTCTCTTCGTGCTGTTACCCATTAGCCAGAAAGTTCTACAACCCTCCTCCTGCCTCTTGTGATCCCTATCTCCTTTCAGTTCTTAGCTTGGGTGGCATACCCAGGGACCATTTTTCCCTTTTGCCCCCACTTCCTCCAGGTATTCGCAGTGTCTCCCTTCCTACACAAAATGACTTACAGAAGTGTGCATCCTCCCAGTAGAATGCAGTCTCCTTGAGGCTAGGAACTCTGTGTGTGTCTCTCTGTATCCCCAACATGTAGAACAATGCCTTGTAGAGTAGTAAGAACTTAATTGAACAGCGGGCATTTTGTGGGTCTAGGCAGGTACACTGAAGATACAGTCTAGACAGTTGCATACAACAGAGTTGGGCATAGGTAGTGAGAGCACTGTGTCCACTAGAAAAGGTGCAGAGAACACAGGCATCCTATGGCCCCAGCAAGGACGTTAGGTACCTGGAGAACACAGTGGAGGAGGATACTTTGAAGACAAAAAATTATGCCAAAATGGGGCAGCAAGGTAGTTCAGTGGATAGAAATCTAGAGACTGGGGGTCTTGAGTTCAAATGTGACCTCAGACACTTCTTAGCTGTGTGACCCTGAGCAAGTCACTTAACCCCAATCACCTTGCACTTGCCACTCATCTGCCTTAAAACCAATACTTAGAATTGGTTCTAAGATGGAAGGTAACAGTTTTTTCTTTAATTATGCCAAAGACAGACAGGTATACTAGGGATGGCTAGGCTGAGGGCAATGTACCATGGGCACCCAGAACAAAGGAGTATATCTCCAGGAATCAAAGGTGGCAAAATGAGGTAAATTGATAAGACCATCAATAATCGGTACAATAAAGGAAAACAAAATATAATTAATGGACACATGAGATTAAGAGCAATAAGAGAACCCAGGCTAGTACTGTATACTTAGGACCTGGTACCCTGATGAGACTTTGAGGATAGAGACAGGTACATAGGGATTAAGGGAAGATCTTGGGCAGATACATATCAAGAAATTAAAGCCCTCAAGATAGGTTTTTCATCATTGCTATTCATAGAAAACAAGGGATTCAGAAGAGAAGATCAGCCTTGAGAAGTTAAACAGTTTATTAAGGCTATGATTTCTGAGAATGGGATTGATTTTCTGAACCATGGCTTAAAATATCAGAATTACAGAATCCTGCCTAGGGTTGGAGTACACCCAATGAAGATAGATAAGAAAGTATTTGCCTGGAATCTTGCAAATCTAATCAGAAAAGTTTTTAATTTTAATGGATGGGGGAAGGAGGGAATTGTTTATGTCCATATGTGTATGTTTATGTATATACATATAGATGCACAGACATATTTTGTTGTTCATCCTTCATTTTTGAAGAGGACTGATGACATCACTGGGTGAGATCTTTACTCTTGGGTGAATCTGATTTAAATGAGGCAGACTTGCACACTCATCAGTCTCTTTCTTTCAGAGCCATTGAAGTCCAGTGGCAAGTCAAAAGTCAGGATGCCTAGCAGTAGCCTGGGATGCAGTGGATGACCTTGTCTTCAATGTCTGACCAAGCTCTAGTCACTCTACAGCATCTGCTTCATTTACCTTTTTGGCCATTGGTACAAATTGTTCTCATCCATCTATTCCACCTGTGAAAATTTTCACATGGTTGGGGTAGACAATCCCCTAACTCACTGAAGGGTTGAGATCTGTCAGTTACCCTCAACCTGGTTTGGGCTATTTGCTGAGACAGTGGTATGGCCTCTGCACATGCTATAGCTTCTTGAGATCACAGGTTAGAGTTGGGTGAAACATGGGTACCAAAGATGGACTCCAGCCCTGTTCCTGAGAAGGACTTGGCAAACTCTCATACCAGAGGTGTTAGGCCTCCCTGAATACTCCATATACCCCATATCTTTCTGTCTGTCTTGTCTCTCCATCCATCCATCCATCCATCCATCCCTGTCTATCCATCTCTCTATTCATCTATCCATCCATTGATCCATCTGTCCATTCATCTGTCCCTCTGTCTATCTCTCTTTCTTTCTCTCCCTCCCTCCCTCCATCCATCCATTTGCCCATCCATCCTTGTATATCCATCTCTTTCTCTATTCATCTATCTATCCATCCATCCATCCATCCATCCATCCATCCATCCATCCATCCATCCATCTATCCATCTATCCATCCGTCTATCTATCCATCTATCTATCAAGTTAGTCAGTTAGCTTTATCTATCAAGACACATTTAGCCCAAGTCAGAAAGGTGTAATTTACTTTTATTAGTGCTTTCTGAGAACTTTTGTTTGGCCCCAGTGAACAGAATTAGGATGAATTAAGTGATGGCTATAAATAGAAAAAATTAAGCTTGATATCAGGGAAATTTCCCTAGCAATTGAGAACTGTCTAGAAGTGGAATGGGCTGTTTTGGGGGATGGTATATTCCCTCTCCTGGGAGGTCTTCAAATAATGACTTGTTAGATATATTTAATAGGGATTCCTGTAGGGTTATAGGTTGGATTAAGTAGCCTCTGAGGCCTTTCTAAATCTGCAATTCTGCAATTATGTGCTAACACTGTAACCACTGTACTTGGATTCTAAATGCCTTTAATACCCAATGTGCTATGTGAGGAAGTGAAAAGGGCACTTTTGATGATGTCAGGAAGAGCAGCTGGACTTAACAAATAAATAAACACGTAAGATGTTTGTACTAAAGGCAACTCCATTTTTTTATTTATTTAATTAAAAAACCAAAATCCCTTATCTTCTGCCTTAGAATCAAGATCCTGAGTATCGGTTCCAAGTGATCAGGGCTAGGCAAGGGGGGTTAAGTGACTTGTCCAGGGTCACACAGCTTGGAAGTGTTTGAGGTCAGATTGGAACCCATCTCTATGCCTGGCTCTCAATCCACTGAGCCACCCATCTGCCCCCAGGCCACTCTATTTTAGACCTAGTTCCCTTGCTTTACGGAATATCATATTCCATGCCTCTCAGTCCTTCAGTGTAGATGCAACCAGATCTTGTGTTATCCTCACTGTGGTTCCATGGTATCTGAATGACTTCTTAGCAACTTGTAATATTTTTTCCTTGGTCTGATAGTTCTTGAATTTGGCTATAACATTCCTGGGTGTTGTCAGTTGGGGATTAAGTACAGGAGGTGATCTGTGGTTTCTTTCAATCTCCACTTTCCCCTCTTGTTCTAGAACATCAGGGCATTTTTCTTGGATAATTTCCTGTAGTATGATGTCCAGGCTTTTCCTTTTGACATGTTCTTCTGGTAGGCCAATGATTCTAAATTTGTCTCTCCTGGAAAGATCTTCTAAATCTTCTGTTTTTTGAATGAGATGCTTCATATTTTCCTCAATTGTTTAATTCATTAAATTTTGTTTTATAGTGTCCTGATACCTTGTGAAGTCACTTGATTCTAGTTGTTGTATTCTAGCTCTTAAAGACTGGATTTCATCCCTGGCTTTTTGGTCATCCTTCTCCTTCTGGTCTGATTTTCTTTGGAGATTATCTCTCATCCTCTTTACCTCATCTTTCATTTCCTTTGCCTCATCTTTCATCTTCCTTGCCTCATCTTTCATCTCCTTTGCCTCATTTTCAAGCTGGTTGATTTTGGCTCTCAGGACACTATTTTCTTGTTTTAGTTCAAGTGCCTCTGTTTCCAGATGCCTTATCTTAGTTTTTAAGTTCTTTTCCCAATTGTCTTCAGCCTCTCTTAATTGTGTTTTGAATTGTATTTTGAGTTCTTCCAAAGCCTGTGTCCAATTCACTGGGATTTCTGTTTTATTGTTTGGTGTTTCCTCCTGCTCTGTTCCATTTGCTCTTTGTTCATTGCCTGTATAGAAGCTGTCGATTGTAATTTCTTTTTTTTTCTGTTTTCTGTTGTTTGCTTATATTTGCCCCTTATTTTCCCCCTGCAGTTGCCTGCACTCTTGCTCCTCTCATTATGTGTTGGATCTGTGGGTTTGGGCTTTTTTGTCAGTCTTCCCTCTTGGAATTTTGTCAGCAAGTCTCTCTGTGCAGTCTGTGGGGGAGGGATATTGGAGCTTTTGCTTCCCTGTGCTCTGGAGGCTTTGATTAGATTAAAGTCCAGCAGTTTGTGAGGGAGGGGTATTGGAGCTTGAGCTTCCCTGACCTCTGAAGACTGTTGATGGGATTAAGTCCTGCTGGGTTGGGCTGGATATGCCCTGAGGCCAAAACCTCCTGGAAGGGGGGATCAATATGAAGGGTCTCCTCTGCTGCAACTGGGCTGCCAGCACTTCGCTCCCTCTCCAGCTCCTTTCTGACTGCCTGTGTTCAAGGCTCTGAGCCTGGCATAGCCCTGCCTGCAAGGTACTCCCTCCAGACCAGGGCCTTTGCCTGCCCAGAGGTTCCAGCTGCCACTGGAGGCTTAGTGCTCTAGGTGGGGGGGGTGTCCTGGGACCTTCTCCCTTCCCCTTAAACCTGAGTGTTCTCAAATTCTGGCTTTTGGGGCATATCTTTTAAGTTGAGTCCAGCAGGAGGGTTCCTTGTCTCTGTCTTCTTGTTAGGTTTGATTTTCAGTCCCTTGGGAGTATTTAGTTTGTAATTGGTAAGGAATAGTTTTCAGAGGCCTGAACTTTCGCTGCCTCTATGCTGCCATCTTGACTCCGCCCCTCACCACTCTATTTTAAAGACAACTAAATTTTCCCTTTTTAAATTTTCTTTTGTCTTATGAACTTAAAGATGAACATTTCAGTATACAAAGAGCAGCATGTAAAACTGAATTTTAGGTGCTATTTTAAAAAATATTTATTTATTTTAAAGTATTTTTCCATGGTTACATAATTCATGTTCTTTCCCTCTCCTTTTCCCTCCCCACTCTTGGAGCCAACAAGCAAATCCAATGGGTTATATGTGTATTATCACTCAATTATTAGGTGGTATTTTTAAAAAGTGTATATTATATATAACATTCATAATAAAACCATCCTGTTTCTCTGCTTTATCTATTTTTTTCAGTGTTCCACTAATGCTTTTCCCCCCATTATTGTCACTAACATCACTTCCCCTTCCCCACCTGCCCTCCCACATCATTCCCATTTTTTCTTTCATCCCCTATAGTTAAGTCAAACAAATCTACACATTTGTCTGTTGGGAGATGGAGGCCAGTGTTGATGGATTGGGCTTTAGGAAGATCACTTTGACGCTGGATGGAGGATAGATTGGAATGGGGAGAGACTTGAGGCAGGCTATTGCCCTAGCCCAGGCATGAGCTGGTGAGGACTTGCACCAAGAGTGATGATGGTGTCTAAGAAGAGAAGGGCCCTTAAGTGAGAGTTATTATGAAGGTAAAATCGACAAGCCTTGGCAACACATTGAATATGGGGGCTGAGAGGGAAGAGTCAAGGATGACATGGAAATGGTGAGCCTGGGTCACTGGAAGGATGGTGAAGTATCCTCACTATGAATGGGGAAAAGGGAAGTTTGGAAAGGGGGGATGTTCTGAGGGACTGGAAGATGAGTTCAGAACATGTTGAGTTTAAGATGTCTAAGGACCTCCCATGGAGATGTCCTATGAGCAGTTGGAGATATGAGATTGGAAGTCAGTGGAGAGTTTAGGGCTGGTTGTGTAGGTTTGATGATCATCAGCCTAGAGAGGAAAACTGAATCCATGTAAGCTGATGAGATCACTGGTTGAAATAGCACAAAGGGAGACGAGAAGGGGACCCAGGACAGAGCCCAAGGATAGAGGAAACTTCCAGCGTAAAAGGGCAGCTAAGGCATGGCAGAGAAGTCAGGAGTCAGAAATGAAGCT
This sequence comes from Monodelphis domestica, assembly GCF_027887165.1. Lineage (NCBI taxonomy): Eukaryota > Metazoa > Chordata > Mammalia > Didelphimorphia > Didelphidae > Monodelphis > Monodelphis domestica. The sequence goes on from NC_077227.1 coordinate 42,185,260, forward strand.
GGATGTGGAATACTGAAGTCTGGATGCTGTCTTTAGAGTGTACTTATCTCTGTTCTCAGTGTGTTTATTCAAAGTACCTGCCTATTTTGCTGTCACCTCAGTGTATGACTTCCTGTGTCCTCATTGCATTTTCAAGGGACTTGGAAGTTTCACATCTTCACTGCATCCTTAACCTCATTCCATTGGGTACATTCCATGTACCTCCATTGGATCTTCCAAGATCAGCTGTGTCCTGAAGGGACCTGTGCACTTAATTTGAGAAGACTGTGATTCTAGAACTTAATGAGAAAGGCTGTGACCCTGAAATTTGTCTTCCCATCTCCTCAACCCTCCAAGAATTCTGGTTCTATAGAAAATGGACCTAGCCTGTTCCATGTCTTTAGAATGTTCTCTGAGCCCAATTTCAGAAAGGTATGATGCTGGATCTCCTTCTGGGCACTAATGTGGAATGCTATGGTCCTGGGGAAAGCCTCCCGAGTACAACTAAAGAAGTCATATTGTATGAAGAAAGGAGGAGAAAATAAGATTTCTTGGCCCAGAGAAGACAAAGGAGGGACACGTATCTTTAAGTACTTGAAAGTCTGTCAAGTGGAAGAGAGATTTTGTTCTGTCTAGCTTCAGAGATAGAACTTAGGAGCTTTGAATAAAAGTATGGAGAACTTGCTTGGTCCAGATAAAGAACAACCTTACATGATGGTTCTTAAGAACCATTTTTTTTAAGGTTCTTAAGGTTCTTTGGGTTCATTAAACCTCAAATGCTGGTTTGCTTCCTAATAGGGTTTCATAAAATAAACAGGCTGCCTGGGGAGCTAGTGGACTACAGACACCAAAGGACCATCTGTTGGAGATCATTCTTGTTCAGGGGTGAATGAGGATTGATGGCCTCAGCTGGCCTCCAATGGGATTGCCATTCTATGACTCAGTCTCAGTGGTAAAGGAGGGAAGCTCATGGCCTTGGGGGTCTCCTTTGAGCTGTGTCATCCTTGTCTTGGCAGCCTGCCATATGTGAGCCTCACATAGCATGTGGGAGGCTTCCAAAAGGGCTTCATGATGTGATCTCCTAAAGTCCTCCTAACACCTCACTTAAAACAAACACGACAGGCATGATCATTACTCACATTTTGTGAGTATATATAATAATAATATAATAATAAAAATGAGGCTCAGATAGCCACTGATCCCAAGGTTTTCTCCCAGCAACCCAGCCTTACTGAGATAAGACTAGCATTCCCTCTGGTCCAGATTAAAGAAGTTAGGGTCCTTGAATTCAGCTGTGATCTTCTAGGGAAGGCCAGGCCCTAAAAGATCCCCTAAGAAGAACCAGAGAAGCTTCTATCCCTGAAATAGCCTCTAAACTGTAGAGGAGAAATCTACGCCTTTTTAATGCTATTCAGATTGAATGAGATTTTGCAGTATCTTCCAAGTTCTAGTGGGGAAAAGCGTGGCCCTAGTATACTTGATAAGGTAAGGTGGGGAAGGTGGGGGGGGGGGAGGGGGACTTCTAGGTGGCTTGGTAGATAGAGAGCCAAGCCTAGAGATGGGAGGTCCTTGGTTAAAATTTGACCTTAGACATTTCTTAGCTGTGTGACCCTGGGCAAGTCACTTAACCCCAATTGTCTAGCCCTCACTGGTCTTCTGCCTTGGAATCAATATTTAGTATCGATTCTAAGACAGAAAGTAAGAGTTTTTAAAAAATAATACCATCTAAATTGTGAAACCATTGGATCCCTTCTAAGGATAATATTTTAAAATTAAATATATGACTATAAGTAAAACCAATTATATTGAAATAAAATTATCAAAATATTTTTTTAAAATAACATGTCTATGAAGCCCAAATTAAACATCTCTGTAATGCACTGGGAAGGTTGACTTGGAGTACCTTTGGTCCTTAATGGTCAATTCTGTGCCCTTAGAAAGGTCTGTTGTGGCATTCAGGCTATGGACATTTAAAAAAGGCTGTTAGTGTGTTTTCCAGCCTTCCTCAATGGGCCTGAGCTCTACTGGGTAATATAAATGGAACACACCCTGAGCTCTACTGGGAACTGTAATATCCAAAGAACACATTCTGAGCTTGGCGAAGCAGAGTTTTGATGCTATACCAGAGTGAAATAAGCAGAACCAGGACAACATTTTATACAGTAACAGTAATATCGTGGAGTGACCAACTGTGATAAACTTAGCTACTCTCAGCAATACACTGATCCAAGACAATTCTTGTCTGTGTTTTTTTTTTAAATTTTATTTAATTAATTAATTTAGAATATTTTTACATGGCTACATGATTCATGTTCTTTCCCTCCCCCTCCCCCCATAACTGACATACAATTCCACTGGGTTTTATATGTGTCATTGATCAAGACCCATTTCCATATTATTAATATTTGCACCAGAGTGATTGTTTAGTCTACATCCCCAATCATATCCCCATCGACCCATGTGATCAAGCAGTTGTTTTTCTTCTGTGTTTCTACTCCCACAGTTCTTACTCTGATTGTGGAGAGCATCTTTCTCATAAGTCCCTCAGAATCCTGAAGGACTTATGACAAAGAATGCTATCCTCCTCCAGAGAAAGAACTGTTGGAATTGGAATGCAGATAAAAGTATATGATTTTAAATCTAATTTTATTTGTTTTTTTTGGAAGGGTTGGTTTTATATGATTATTCTTTTATAAGAATGTACAATATGGAAATGTTTTGCATGGTAATACATATATAACCCAGATCTAATTGCTTGGCAGCTCCAGGAAAAAGGAGTGATGGGAGGGAGAGAGACAATTTGGATCATATAACTTTGGAAAACTCATGTGGAAATTTGTTATTACATGTAATTGATAAAATAAAATATCTTTACAAAAAATAAAAATAAAGGCCCTTTTGACATTAACATTTTGTGTTCCTATGTCCCTACTCTATATGAAGGAGCAGGACTCTTCTGATTCTACCAACTACATGAGAATGACGTTCTTTATCATCAGATTTCACGATGACTGCTGATTCTTCAAGAGGGACAGAACATCATGAGCCAGTTCTTTAGAAGGATGAGAAGGTTGCAGGTCAGCACATGGAGCTCTTTCTATTACATTCATTTCCAGGAAAAATGCTTAGTAAATAGGACTCATTTTTCTAACAATTCACAGCCTTAGTTTTCTGAGGACTTTCTGATATTTCAGAGGCTAAGATGCTCTGACTCCCCCAAGGACCGTGGATGCAGAAAGTCCCTTATCAGTGTTATTTCTTATATTTACTTTTTTTTCCTACAAGATAAGATTCAAGATTAACATTGATTTAGCTCCTTTCTCCTTAAAACTTTGAGATTAGGAAGCAGGAAAGTATTAAATTGCAAATGTAAGGCAAAATGGTAACTGAAAGCATTTAGATTCTACACACCAGATATGGTCATTCAAAATCCCAGTTCTATGCAAAGATACAGTAGACCCAAACTTAACCATGTCATCATGCCTTCTGCCCTAATCTACCATGTTAGCTGCAAAATCTATTGCATCTGACTCCTTTCCACACCCACTGACACTTCCTTAATTTAGGCACTTATCTCATCTGCTAGGCTGCTGCCTTCTTTGACTTTTTTATTCAGCAAATGTTTATTAAAATAATAGTAAGTAATATTTTTAGCAGGCAGCTAAGTGATGAAGTGGATAGAGTGCTGAACTTGGAATCAGAAAGACTCATCTTCCTAGCAATGAAATTCAAGCACGCCCTCCTATATTTCAACAATTCTATTTGCATTAGGTCTTACAATTTTATTTTATTTTATTTTTTTCCATTTGAATAAGTTTATTTAGTCAATTTAGAACATTATTCCTTGGTTACAATAATCACATTATTTCCTTCCCTCCCCTCCACCCACTCTTCCCACAGCCAATACACAATTTCATTGGGTATTACATGTGTCCTTGATCAGAACCCATTCCCATGTTGTTGTTTACACTAGGATGTTCATTTAGAGTCTACATCCCCAACCATATCCCTTTGATCCATGTATTCAAGCAGTTGTTTTTCTTCGGTGTTTCTACTCCCATAGTGTTTCCTCTGGATGTGGATAGTGTTTTTTCTCCTGTAACCCTCTGGGTTGTTCAGGATTGTGATATGGAAATCACTTTAAAAGACTGATATATATTAATTTAAGGTCGCCAAGGAATTCAGCTATGTAATTCCTAAATGAAAACTCAAGTCAGCAGTCAACCTTTTATGGAGTTTTTAATTACAGGATCGATGCATTACCATCAGTGGGGGAATCCATTACATTCGATTGTAACAAAGTGTATCTGTCTCTGTGTATAATGTTCTCCTGGTTCTGCTCCTTTCGCTCTGCATCACTTCCTGGAGGTTGTTCCAGTCTCCATGGAATTCCTCCACTTTATTATTCCTTTTTGCACAATAGTATTCCATCACCAACATATACCACAATTTGTTCAGCCATTCCCCAATTGAAGAGCATCCCCTCATTTTCCAATTTTTTGCCACCACAAAGAGCGCAGCTAAGAATATTCCTGTACAAGTCTTTTTCCTTATTATCTCTTTGGGGTACAGACCCAGCAGTGCTATGGCTGGGTCAAAGGGCAGACAGTCTTTTATCGCCCTTTGGGCATAGTTCCAAATTGCCCTCCAGAATGGTTGGATCAATTCACAACTCCACCAGCAATGAATTAATGTCCCAACTTTGCCACATCCCCTCCAGCATTCATTACTTTCCTTTGCTGTCATGTTAGCCAATCTGCTAGGTGTGAGGTGATACCTCAGAGTTGTTTTGATTTGCATTTCTCTGATTATAAGAGATTTAGAGAACTTTTTCATGTGCTTATTAATAGTTTTGATTTATTTAACTGAAAATTGCCTATTCATGTCCCTTGCCCATTTTTCAATTGGAGAATGGCTTGATTTTTTGTACAACTGGTTTAGCTCTTTATAAATTTGAGTAATTAGACCTTTGTCAGATGTTTTTGTAATGAAGACTGTTTCCCAATTTATTGCTTCCCTTCTAATTTTGGATGCATTAATTTTGTTTGTACAAAAACTTTTTAATTTGATGTAATCAAAATTATTGATTTTACATTTTGTGATTTTTTTCTAGCTCTTGCTTGGTTTAAAAATCTTTCCCTTCCCAAAGGTCTGACAAGTATACTATTCTGTGTTCGCCTAATTTGCTTATAGTTTGAGTTTATATTCATGTAGGGTGTGAGATGTTGATCCAAACCTAATCTCTCCCAAACTGGCTTCCAATTTTCCTAGCAGTTTTTATCAAAAAGTGGGTTTTGGTCCCCAAAACTGGGATCTTTGGGTTTATCATAGACTGTCCTGCTAAAGTCATTTACCACAAGTCTATTCCACTGATCCTCCTTTCTGTCTCTTAGCCAGTACCAAATTGTTTTGATAACCACTGCTTTATAGTATAGTTTGAGATCTGGGACTGCAAGTCCTCCTTCCTTTGCATTTTTTTCATGATTTCCCTGGATATCCTTGATCCTTTGTTCTTCCAAATGAACTTTGTTATGGTTTTTTCTAAATCAGTAAAAAAAATTTTTGGAAGTTCAATGGGTATGGCACTAAATAGATAAATGAGTTTGGGTAGGATGGTCATTTTTATTATATTGGCTCGTCCTACCCATGAGCAGTTAATGTTCTTCCAATTGTTCAAGTCTAGTTTTAGTTGTGTGGAGAGTGTTTTGTAGTTGTGTTCATATAGTTCCTGTGTTTGTTTTGAGAGATAGATTCCTAAGTATTTTATTTTGTCTAAGGTGATTTTGAATGGGATTTCTCTTTCTAGTTCTTGCTGCTGAACTGTGTTGGAAATATATAGAAATGCTGATGACTTATGTGGGTTTATTTTGTATCCCTCAACTTTGCTAAAGTTATTGATTATTTCGATTAGCTTTTTGGTTGAATCTCTAGGATTCTATAAGTAGATCATCATGTTATCTGCAAAGAGTGATAACTTGGTCTCCTCCTTGCCTATTTTAATGCCTTCAATTTCTTTTTCTTCTCTAATTGCTACAGCTAGTGTTTCTAGTACAATGTTAAATAATAGAGGTGATAATGGGCATCGTTGTTTCACTCCTGATCTTATTGGGAAGGCTTCTAGTTTATCCCCATTGCAGATGATGTTTGCTGATGGTTTCAGATATATACTGTTTATTATTTTTAGGAAAGGACTTTCTATTCCTATACTTTCTGGTGTTTTCAATAGTAATGGGTGTTGTATTTTATTAAAGGCTTTTTCTGCATCTATTGAGATAATCATGTGATTTTTGTCAGTTTGCTTGTTAATATGGTCAATTATGTGGATAGTTTTCCTAATGCTGAACCATCCTTGCATTCCTGCTATGAATCCTACCTGGTCATAGTGAATAACCCTTGTGATGACTTGCTGGAGTCTTTTTGCTAGTATCCTATTTAAGATTTTTGCATCTATTTTCATTAGGGAGATTGGTCTATAGTTTTCTTTCTCTGTTTTTGACCTGCCTGGCTTTGGGATCAGTACCATGTTTGTGTCGTAAAATGAATTTGGTAGAACTCCTTCTTGGCTTATTCTGTCAAATAGTTTGTATAGTATTGGGATTAATTGTTTTTTGAATGTTTGATAGAATTCATTTGTGAATCCACCTGGACCTGGGGTTTTTTCTTAGGGAGTTCTTTGATGGCTTGTTCAATTTCTTTTTCTGATATGGGGTTGCTTAGGTAATTTATTTCTTCCTCTCTTAGTCTAGGCCATTTATATTTTTTTGTAAATATTCATCCATTTCACCTAGATTGCCATATTTGTTGCCATATAATTGGGCATAGTAGTTTTTAATGATTGCTTTAATTTCCTCTTCATTAGAGGTGAGGTCTCCCTTTTCATCTTGGATACTGTCAAGTTGGTTTTTTTCTTTCCTTGTTTTAATTAGACTGACTAGTACTTTGTCTATTTTATTTGTTTTTTCAAAGTACCAGCTTCTAGTCTTATTTATTAGATCAATAGTTCTTTGAGGTCTTATAATTTTAAAAGGACTTTTAGGGGGCAGCTGGGTGACTTAGTGGACTGAGAGACAGGCTTAGAGATGGGAGGTCCTGGGTTCAAATATGACCTCAGACATTTCCTAGCTGTGTGACCCTGTACAAGTCACTTAACCCTCGTTGCCTAGCCCTTGCTGCTCTTCTGCCTTGGAACCAATACATAGTATTGATTCTAAGGTAGAAGGTAAGGGTTTAAAAAAAATAAAGTAAAAAGGACTTTTACATCCATGATCTTAGTAGGTCCTTAGCTGTTTCTATGTATCCCACTGCCAATTCCTGGAAAAATTTTTTTCTCCTTCTCCCCCAGAATTTACAATTGAAATAGTGCAATATTTGTTCATGTAGGACCAAATGCATAACTATTGAGCTATAATTGTGTTAATATAGATGTCTAGCCCTTATGACATTTTTTTCTTTTGCATTCTGAAATCCTAAACAAAAGGTTTGGAGAAGAAGGGGTGGATAATAAAGCTGCTTCTTCCCTGAGAACTTTAAAAACAATTCTTTTTCCCATAAACATGTAGTCTGGGTGTTGCTTCTGATAAGTTTTAGGAGAGCCGAAGATGTAGTAATAAAAACAGGTCCATGTGGGACACCCCACTGGATACATTCAAATCTATTTTCCACCTTACAAGGCCAGCAAGAATCTCAGCCTCCTAATGAAAAGGCATTTATAAATTATATTTCCAGGGGAACTAACTCCCCCCTAGGCTCTTTCCCCAGGCACATGGATTCATAGAATACTTTCCTAGGCACATCCTGTCCTCTGCTGTGTGATAAACTAGGGAAAGAATTACCTAAATGTTTTCTCCAGAACTACAAGGCTTTTAATCTTTTATTTAAAAATGAAAATCTTTTTTAAAGAAATACTCAGGGACCCAGATACTGGAGCTATGTGTTTTATGTCTACACACATTTAGAGGTTTTTCTCATATAACATATCCAAGGTGTCCCCAAAGTTTTAGTGAAGGTTCTAAACTATTAAACTTATGTATAAAAAAGGAGGATGAGAACAACTGTCCACAAGGTCAGTAGTCTACAAGATATTTTCCCATAAAAGCTATGCATTCCTTTCAATTTCATCATTGATGGTTTTTGTTTATAAAGCAGAGATTTATTTCTTCTTATCTTGCCAGTGCCACAGAAGAAAGCTTGCAAACATTCAAGTAAAAGGATTTCTGATGAATATTTAAGTTCTCTAAAAATTCCCATTTGCAGATGATAACAAACCGATTGTGTCAAACCCAGGGAACTCTAAAATGCCTTGTTAATATACAATAAAAGGGGGTAGTTAGGTGGTTCAGTGGATTGAGAGCCTTGAGTTCTATCCCTGGAATAGAAGTTGGATCTTGCAGGGACTTCATGTTTCTAGTACTAGGAAACCCTTTCTCTAATGAGATCAAAGTACCCTTTGCAGATATCTGGTGATTTCAATGCAATCTGGGGCTGGGTACCAAAGCTGAGATGCCAGAGTATCCAGGTGGCCTGCCATAAAGCCATCATTGCATTGAGTTCAACATTTTTTAGTCTGATCACATTTTTCCTCTGGAACTCTGGAATTACCCTTCATGAACTCTGCTGGAGTCTCAGCTCCCGGGACTGGCTTTTCTTCTTTCCATTTGCTTCATTTTCCTTTGTGGAATTTTGTCCTTCAGGACCAGCTCAGATCTCATGTTTTCCAACTCTTCTAACCCACATACATCCTCTTCTTTTCCTGAATTCTTTTCATTACACGTTTTTAGCTCTTACATGGAATTAGAATTTTTCTAGGCTTGCTTGGTCTTCTGGGCTACGTTATCAGGCTTTTACTTCTGGACAGATTTAAATCTTTTGCATCTCTGTGTCTAGGGCACATTAAAAAAAGGGAATCAGTATGGTATAGTAAAGGGCAGCTAGGTAGTGCAGTGAATAGAACACCTGGCCTGAAATTAGGAGGACTTGAGTTCAAATCCAACTCCAGACATTTACTAGCTTGGTGACCCTGGGCAAGTCACTTAACCCTATTTGCTTCAGTTTCCTCATCCGTAAAATGAGCTGGAGAAGGAAATGGTAAATCATTCCAGTATCTCTGCCAAGAAAACCCCAAAGGGGATCACCAAAAGTTGGACATGAGTGAACAACAATGGTGTAGTAAACACAACTTTTTCTAGAATTTAGGAGTCTTAATCATATTCTTGTTGTGGGAACTTGGGTAAGTTATTGATCTTCTTTTTCTTCTTTGTTACAATGAGTTTATTTCTGTTTATATTATTGTAGCGATTGTGTGTATTTTCCTCTTGGGTCTCTTCTCTTCCCTCAGCACTGGCTCATACACATCTTCCCATGCTCCTCCAGAATCTTCCTGTTCATTGTTTCTTAGGGTACATCAATACTCCATTACATTCATATATTTAAATTTATTCAGTTATTGTCCCCCAAATGGGTAGACATCTTGTTTTCAGCTTTTGGCTGCCACATAGAGGTGGTAGTATGAACGTTGTGGTACATATGAGACCTTTGTTTTTTGTCCCAGAGCTCTCTGGAGTATGTGCTTGGGAATAGGTGTGTGGAATGTCAATGAGTCAAGCCAGCAGATGCATCGTGAGTGTCTATGATGTTTAAGGCTCTGGGGCATGTGCTGATGGATACCGAATGATGGATCTACTTTCAGAGGTAGTCATTTTATTCAATTTACAAATTGCATTATTATAAGGGAGGATTTGGGGGAGGTAGATTGGGGATCTATTTCAATATATAAAAAGTTTTAAATAAAATATTAATTAGGAAAACTTGAAAGGAAATGGGGGAACTGTAAAGAATGCTGCTCTGGAAATAGAGGGCTTGGGTTCAAATCCTACCTCTGATATTTGATGATTTGGGAGATTGGATATTGACCAATGCCTGATGGACTTCTGATTCTTCGTTTGTGAAATGAGAGATTTTAATGAGATGGCCTTGGGGACCTTTTGAGCACTAGATCTATGATTCTTTATTGAAATGATTTGAGGCCCCCTCCAGATTAAATACTTAGCTACTCAATAAGTATTTGATTGATAGAAGAATTCAGAACAGTTTTTTTGACAAAGCTGTCCAAAGATGTGCTGGTTTGAATTTTTTGAAAAAGATCCATTAGTACCATCACTCTGTGAATTATCCATTAAAAGGAAGATCCAAAAAGTTCTCACATAAGCCCCAAAGTCAAGAGAAAGCATTTGAAATATTAATTCTCAATCCTGACAACTTTGGTTCAGTGTGGATCATTAATAAGGGCAACTCAGCTGACTTGATGAAAATAAATAGGCACCAGGGGCCAAATTTTTCCATCCTCCTCTTTCCTTCAACAAAAGCTTCTCTGCCCCTATGAAGCCTATCTGAGTGCCAAGTTTCATTAAACAAATGGAGGGGCCTTTGTGTTGTGCAGTGCAAGAGGGGGAGGGAATAAATATTTTCTACCACAGGTAACCTTGGACCTCAACTCCCAATTCTGAAAAATAAAGGAACAAATATTTATTTGTACTTGTTTGATACAATGGACTACAGAGAGGGTCCCAGTGTCCAGTTGGGAGTTAAACAAGCATTACAAACATTAAATAGTTGGGGGGGGGCAGCAGCTAGGTGGCTTAATGGAGAGAGAGCCAGGCCTAGAGATGGGAGGTCCTGGGTTCAAATCTTCCCTGAGATACTTCCTAGCTATGTGACTCCCATTGCCTGCCCCTTGCTGCTCTCCTGCCTTGGAAACAGTATTTAGTGATGATTCTAAGACTAAGGGTTTAAAAAATAGCAGGAAACAACAAAGAAGAGGGGGGAAAGTTCAAGCGTGAGTGTTGAACACAGAGATGCCACGTTGATTGTAGGCAGATATTGGTTGAGCCTGATAAAATTTAAATGCAAAGTTCATAATGCATTGTAGGTATCTGCACATCTGTTGTCCACGGAGCAATACCAGAGGCATATTGCTACAAGAATTATGACAACACCCCATCATAGGCAAATGAATGCTGTGATATTATTAGTTTTAAATGGGGAAACTGGGCAAGCCTGTGCCACATTCTGGAGCCCATGGAACACAGGGATGTTGGATATGGGAAGGGAGGGTGCCCTGATTTCTGCCTGGCATACTCTCTCCCCAGCAATACTTAGCCTTGAAAAGCAACATAAATAAACGTGAGTACACATTACAGAACATCAGAATTCTTTTTCTGGATCTTTCAACCAAATAGCCCAGATGTTGAGAAAGGATATTAATTATTCCAAAATTCTATGTCCACGGACATGAACTGTGGAAGTAATCTGTGTATGTCCTTTCTCTTGGCAGGAGAAAAACTGCTTGAGATAAGGGACAGCTTCTCTCTTTCTCTCTCCTTCCTCTCTTCCTCATTCCATTTCTCTGTGTTTCTCTGGGTCTCTCTCTTTCTGTCTCTCTGTCTTTGTCGCTCTCTTACTCCAACGGTCTCTCCTCTCTCTTTCTCTCTTCATTTCTGTATTCCTATAGCCTGGCTCACACAATGCCTAGCATACAGAAGGCCATTCACAAATATCTTGAAGCCGAATCTTATGTAGTTATAGCAACCAAGTTTGGCTGTGGAAAAGATGAGAAAATGATCTAAACTCTAACCTGCTTTGCAAAGGTCCTTGGGGACTCTAGGTGTGGCGCATGGATCTATACTGTTAGACTTGGTTGATATTTCAGCTATTTTGCTGAATTGCTTTCTTTTTAAAAATTCTTTGTCACAGGAGAAGAGATTATTTGCTGAGAAAAGGGGAGGGATGGATTCAGAAAGGAAGGGGCAGAAGGAACAAAAATAAAAATAAACTATAAAATTTGAGGGTTAGTGACTTGAGAGGCAGCATCCAGGTCAGAAAGATCTGGCTTCAAATGCAGCCTCTGACACCTCCTGGCTATCCATGACAAGTCACAATCTCTCAGTGCCTCGGGACACTCTCAGAGACGATAAAGTTGCAGAAAACAGGTGCAGATATGTTCTAGTTTAAAGAATTTCTACACTGGAATTCCCATAATCAACAATGTCAAAATCCTAGTTAAGGAAAAAACTTTTAAAGAATGAATATATGTTAAACTGAACTAAATTAAAAGTAGATAAGTAAACTTTTAAATAAATATTTTCTGTATTTTTGTCTTGTGTAATTATACTCAGATATTAACATATATGGGTAGACTCCAGTTCTCTTTCAAATAAAAAATGGGGAATATACCATTGCCAGAATTGGTACTAAGACATAAGGTAAGGGTTAGAAAATATTTATGATTTAAAATTCAGAAAAGACATGAAAATCCTCTCTTCTATATCCCAAGTACCTTTCTTTTCAAGCATATATTCTCCTCCTCTTCTGAAATTAGAAGTTTTTGGCCAAGGCTGATTCTTCTTGTTCTGTTGAAAATCAGCATGGCGGTGACCGTGGTCTGTGAAAGGCTTTGTCAGCAGGGTACAAAATCTGACAGCTCCTACCCAATTGGGAAGAATTTAGGTTCAAGGGCTTGGCAGCCAGGTTCATATTTGGAGAAGTGAATAACCAGAAAGGTGGCCACTGGATGAATTATTATTATTATTATTATTAGTAGTAGTAGTACTGGTAGTAGTAGTTTTTCTCCCCAGGGCAAGTCATGAAGTCTGTTCCTTCGGGTGGAGAGGTCTCCTGCCCTGTCTCCAAAGACCCCTTAAAGATACAAATCATGGATTCTTAAAGTGTTGAAGCCAGGATGGAAAACAGGAAAAAATCATATTTTACATCAACTTAGTTTTAGCATTCATCATTGCTTTGAGATGCTTCATGAGAACTTTTAATCCAAGACTACCCTACTTTATTTGTGTGTCTCAATATGAGGATTTCTTTTGATTGTAGGTAGCATGCTTGCCATAAGAAGCAAAACTTGACTTAAAGTTAGGATTCTAAGCAAAGTGTTTCCTGCATTGTTTGTGTGTCCTGGGCGAGTCATTAAGTTCCCTTTTTTTATCTGGAAGAGGGAGATAATACTTGCCTAATACTACCTAATTCCTAAGATTTTTGGAAGAAGACTATATGCTTTATAACCCATAAACTACTCACTAAGTGGGAGTTATTGCTCTAGAAAACCACTGATATAGTCCTTTATGCTCTTCTTTTTCAGAACTGGCAGTACCTGTGGCGAACAGTATTAACTTCATTAGTTATGCTTGAGTTAATTCAATATGAAGAATTTAGAGAGGCATTGATTTATTTTCCAATTTAAGTAAGTGGATGGAGAAGAAAAGGTTGCAGAATCAGGAAAACAGAATTTTAAAAAGTTACATTAATATAAGTAGAAAGAACAAAAAACAACTGAAATTTAAGATGGTGATTACAAGGTCTAAACTTGGCTCCAGGAAAGAGTTGAGAAAATATATCCCCCTTCCTTTTTTACACAGATGTGGATAGAGACAATGACCCTTCTCCATTCTCCACTGTGCTAATTTAACTTACCATATCTAGGGTCAAAAGAAGTCCAAAGTATGCACTTAAGTTAATTAATTCAATAAGATAATAATGAAAGAATAAATTCTTTTTTTAACTCTTCCCTTTCATCTCAGAATCAATACTGTGTATTGGTTTCAAGGCAGAAACAGTAAGGGCTAGACAATGGGAGTTAAATGACTTGTCCAGGGTCACACAGCCAAGAAGTGTCTGAGGCCAGATATGAACCCAGGACCTCCCTACTCTAGGCCTGGCTCTCAACCCACTGTGCCACATAGCTGTCCCTGAGAAAATAAATCCTTGAACTGATTATTTTTAAAAAAAATTATGTTGATCACTTTTGTTTTCATATCATCTTTAGTGATTTATCCACAAAGAGTAATAGTCTTCAACAAAAATTACATGGTATCTGGGACTTCTTTTTGATCCTTTGAAGAGGACTCAAGGGATATCAGTTATGACTTTCTAGGGCTAACTATAGAAAACTTTCCTGAGCAGGTTATGCTGCCTCAAAATGAATTATAGGTAACTTGTGTTCCCTTTATTGAATATTGAATTCTATTCTATTTTCATTTATTAAGCACCAGGCACTGTCAGTCAATTAATAAGCATTTATTAAACACTTAATATGCTAGGCACTGTATTAAGCTCCTACTTAGTACATAAAGAAAGCAAAAACAAACTAAAACCAAGATAAAAAACAAAACAAAATAAAACTGAACCTCCAACCAAGCAAATTTCAATCCCTCCTCTCAAGGAGCTCATACTCAAATGAAAGAGGCAATATGCAAGTAACTATGTTCCTACAAAATATCTATCTATCTATCTATCTATCTATCTATCTATCTATCTATCTATCTGTCTGTCTGTCTGTCTATCTGTCTTTGTCTCTATATATAGGAACAGGGAGGAGAGGGATATATTTGGAAATGAAGATGATATAAAAACAAATGCTATCAATGCAATTAAAAAAGAATTAATTCAAGAATGCATATCTATATTTGTATTTATAGAAATATAATGGAATATAATTTGGGAGGAAGAATTTGAAAAAAATCTTCCTGAAGAAGGTAGATTTTGAATTAAGTGTTGAAAGAAGTCAAAGGAGGAAGGCGCAGAGCCAAGATGGTGGAGTACAGGTAGCCACCCAGGTGAATGCTCCCAATACTCCTCTCTAAACAATTTAAAAATAACCTCTGAAATCAAATTTTGGAGTGGCAGATCCAACAAAATGTCTGTGAGACATTTTTCTAACCTCAGACAATTAGGAGGTTGGCAGGGGAGGTCTATGACATCAGGATGGTGCAGTAGGAGCAGCCTCAGTGGGCCTTGGAAGTGCAATGACACTACCATCAGCAGCAGAAGCTTTGGGAGTTCTCAACCAAGAGAACTGGGTGCAGTTGGTGCTGAATGGCAATTCTGTTTCTCCCAAGCAATTCAAGGTTGCAGTTTGGGAGTGGCAAGGAACACTTCTGGTTGGTCACAAGGGATCTGGGGTGCTGAGTGTAGTTGCAAGTAAAGAAGAGCATTAGCTGCAGGGGAGCAGTGACCATACTTCTCCCTGAATCACACCACCTAGAAAGCACTAAAAACTTGCAGTCCCCCAGAGCTAGCTCTGAAAACAGTGGCATGACCAAGAAATACCACTTCTATGTCTATATTCCAAAGATAACAAAGAAAAAGGGAAAGGACCCACATGTAAAAAAATATTTATAGAAGCTCTTTTTGTGGGGGCAAAGAACTAGAAATTGAGGGGATGCCCACTGGTTGGGGAATGGCTGAGCAAGTTGTAATGTATTATTGTCAAGGAGTACTATTATGCTATAAGAAGTGATGGGTGGTTTAAAAAAATGATAAGACCTATGTGAACTGATGCAAAGTAAAATGAGAAGAGCTGGAAGATTCTTATACTGTGCAAAGTTACAGCAATGTTATAAAGATGATCAGCTGTGAAAGAATCCTATTCTGATCAGTACAATAATCCAAGACAATTCCAAATATAATTTCATGATGAAAAAATACTATCCACTTTAGAGAACTGATGAAGTTTGAGTACAAATTGAAGTATAATTCTCTCTTTTCTTTTTTTTTTTGTTATATGGCTAATATGGAAACAGGTTTTGCATGATTTCACATATATAATTAATTGATATCATTTTGCTTGCTTTCTTAGTAGATGGGAGAGAAGTAAAGGAAGGGAGAGAATTTGAAACTAAAAACTGAAAAAGAAGAGAATGTTAAGAAATAAATAAAATTTTTGTTTAAGAAAGAAAGAAAGAAAGAAAGAGGAAGCCAAAGAGTAGAAGTGTGAGAGATAATTCCAGCTTTGGGGGAAAGCCAGTGAAAATGCATGGAAGTCAATAGATTCTTGTTCAGAAAAGGAGGCAAGGATCTAGAGAGAAGAGAATGTGGAGTAAAATATAAAGACTGGAGAAGTGGGAGGGGGCCATGTTATGAAGGGCTTTAAATGCTAAACAGATGATTTTAGATGTAAACCTGGAAATAAAAGGAAGCCACTGAGGTCTCTTGAGTAGAGAGGGTTAATATATGTGTTATGGTCAGACCTGCACTTTAGGAAAATCACTTTGACAGTTGAGAAGATAAACTAAGGTGAGGCAGTGAGACCAACTAGCAGGCTAGTGCACTTATCAAGGTGTTGAGATGATGGGAGCCTGTAGAACATCCAGTTAAAGAGGTCCAAAAGGTTATGCAAAAGGAATTCAGGAGACAGACACTGTGTTTAGTATACTGGAGATGAAGAAGGAAGAGGTTCTTGTTTAATTCCCACCATTTTTTTGGGGACCATACTTGTGATTTCAGTGGAATAGGAAACTCCCTTTACCAATGCATATGGGCATTCGAACTGCAATTTGTAGTCTTAGCTTCTCAGGCCACTGAGAGATTAGACCACTTGCCCAGGGAGTGACAGAGGCGGAATCTGAACCCAGGTCTTACCGATTCTGAGCTCAGCTCTCTCTTGACTCCACTTCACTGCTTCCCAGGCATTTCGCAATTACTAATAAAAAACGACTCAGAATGAACTAATTAAGTGTTTCTCTCTAGTGACTGAAAAGAGAAAAACGAAACATCTATGTACCTCACCACCCCAGAGCCGATCCGCTCCTCTCCAGCGTTTTTTAGTTTCGCGTACGGAACTACAGACATTACCTGACGGTGCCAGGTGACGCTGGGAAACCTTAGCTGAAACATTCCTTCTCATGGCATCCATGAAGATCAAGGGATAAAAATTACTTCTTACTCCCCAGCGCTAGCCAAACGACATCGGGCCGGTAGGTGGCGTAGTTTGCTAAGAAAGGCGATAAGAAAGGCACGGAGACGCATCGCCAGGCAGCCTGTGTGGTTACCGTCGGTAGCCGGGGATCTCACCTGGGTGAGATGCTCAGCCCACAGCAAGTCCCTTCGAGGCAGTTCAGCCCTAGCCTTGCCCTCTGGGGAACAGCCCTTCGGCGTCCCGGCGGACAGGGGTCCTCAGGACCCTGATTTCCTCAGAGAGGGAACTGCAGCTGCGGGTACCGCCTCTGCAGCGCCAGGACGGCTCCGGGGCAACCGACATAGCACGGAAAAGAACTGGGGAGGGGGTGGGGGGAAGGACGGGGGCGGGTGGAAGCAGAGGTTCGGACAAAAGCGTCGGCCAGCTGAGCTCTGGCGCAGCTCTGTCTCCTTCCAACCCTCGAGTCAGGAGCCTCAGATAGTGCCTGCCTAGTGGCATCGAAATTCCACAGCTGAGCATCCCCAAATTCGACCGGATTCAACTCCGGAATAGGACCCAGAACTCAGCCGCAGGCCCATATTTTCTTTCTGGATGGGAGGCGTCTTGTCTGCCCAAAACCCTGCCGTTACATAGCGAATTTAATTTTTTGACGGAACCAGTGGAGGACAAGAGGGGCCAGAAGACGGGGTTGGGCTTGGAGACCCTCTGACTTGATCCTTTTTCAGAAACCTTGAAAATTAACACCAAGGAGTTAATACTCTCCATAACTCAGTGGGGGAGGGGGGGAGAGGATCCTTTACTATATAAGCCAAAAACAACCTTGCCTTTTAATCATTATTATAATTATTTGTTAGGAATTTGAGTATTTGTTCTGCTGCACAAATCCGTGGCAGAAGAAATTCTCTCTTTGAAACTCAGAGGGAAATTCTGTAGGAATGAGGCAGAAGCAAGTCAATG
The DNA here is from genome assembly GCF_027887165.1 of Monodelphis domestica. Classification (NCBI taxonomy): domain Eukaryota; kingdom Metazoa; phylum Chordata; class Mammalia; order Didelphimorphia; family Didelphidae; genus Monodelphis; species Monodelphis domestica. The sequence goes on from NC_077227.1 coordinate 42,202,892, forward strand.
GATTAAATTTAGAATATTTTATTGACTGCTTTGTACAAAATAGGAAATTTTATTCCAGTCCATCAGAGGCCACTGTACAAAAACTATGTACATTGTCTTTCCGTAAACAGTTTCCTTAACTCTGATATGCACTTGATTTTTTAAAAATACATCTTTTAAATATCTGTGAGAGGTACTGCCAAGCAGATTTCTGACCTCAAATGCAACTCTTATTAGTCAAATAAAAAGGAAAATCAAAAGGCTTGATAGTAACAAAACCTGCTGCTCTGGATATGGCAGAGATTTGAATTTACAGTCCAGAGGCATCCTACTTCCACAAATTTACCTGGAAGAGCAAACCTGTGGTGACTTCCAGGCCTGCCTTCCTTTCCATTTATCAGGAAGAGGCCCATAACTACCTGATTTTGACTGTATTCACTCCACATTACTAACCAACTTTTATGTTGGTTCTGTTTTTAGATTGCTTCAGAGACTAGGGTAGGAAAAAAAAATACAAGAATCTCTCCATAAACTTCTTTTGAGTAAGTCCAGGGCAAGGCTTGTCTTCTGAGAACCTAGAACCTTGGATCTGGAGCTTTCTCCAACCCCCTTCCCCAATCTCTGGAGAGAATGCCACTTTTCCCAGATAGGACTCTATTCTGGAGACTGATAAACAGCTATGGTTTCAATCTCAAGAAATTTGTATACAGAACTTTTACCCACTACAGGGTTATTTCCCCCAGTCACAGAACAAGACACATTGCTTGGCCCACATCTCTAGCCCTTTTCCTGGGCATCCAGATCTCAGGTTTAGACCTAGGGTTTGTCTGAAGGACTCCAGGCTTGCTGAGTCTTTGGGATTATAGAAGCAGACCAAATGGTCCCTAGGACAGATAGTACATGCCATAGGTGACTGGGGTTGTAAAAAGCCCTGGCACTGGTTGCAGGGTGCCCCGTGGAAAGGTGCTTGAGGCCCCATATAGAGTAGGTGAACCTTGCAGGTGGGCCCCCAAAGGGAAGGGCAGAGCAAAAGAAGGCAAAAGGGGCTTGGCCGCTAGCTTCAGTTTCTCCAGCTCAGCTTCCTGAAGTCGCTTGGCTTTGGCCCTTCGATTCTGAAACCAAATCTTGACCTGCGTCTCCGTAAGGCTCAGTGAGCTGGAGAACTCTGCTCGCTCAGCAATGGACAGGTACTGTTTCTGGCGGAATTTCCGTTCTAAGGCCAGCAGTTGTGCTGTGGTAAAAGGCGTCCGAGGCTTTCGATTGTTCTTGTGTTTTCGGAGGGTGCACGGTGGGGGACTGGGGGGCCCTGTGGAAGAGAGACAAACACAAAGAAGCTACTTGGAGTCCAATGTCTCAGGCTTCAGGCCCTGCAGATTTTGGGTGACAATTTTGTCCTCGAGTTTCACTGTTATGACTCTGAATTTAGCTGTACCTGTCCATGGAAGAGAGAGTAGGAGTGTGACACAATTAGGAGAGGAAAAAAAGAGATGTAGGGGATAATCTAGCTTTAGAGGAAGAGTGAGGGAAGGAGGGAGAATGAGAGAGAGAGAGAGAGAGAGAGAGAGAGAGAGAGAGAGAGAGAGAGAGAGAGAGAGAGAGAGAGAGAATTGAAGTTCCTCTAAGTAAGTCCCTATCTCTGGAAAAGTGTCCTGGGTTATCAGGGAACATGTTTCTCCAAGATCTGAGTAAGGAATAAGTTCGTTCAATTTGTTATTCCTGCTCTGTAGACCCACAGTACTCCTAGCTCTTAAGGCAAAAAAACTACTGAGAAATTAGGATTCAGCACACCATCACACCCCACATCACACTCACACTCATCCCAACCCCCTTTGCAAATATCTCCAGATTCTTTACAGCAAATGCAAGATGGTGAGTGTAGGGAGCAGCTTCTGGAAAATCAGAACATTCACATCAAACAGGTATCAATTTAGGAGCTGCTGTTTACAGATAATGGGGGGTGGGGGGAATTCAGGACTGGATTCTTGGCTTCTAGTTCCTAAAGGTGGAGCCCATACTGATAACATGGTAGATGATATAGTTCTAAGTATCACTCCAAGCCCTACTCCTTTTGAGGGAGTTATTTTTCTTCGAAAAGGTTGTTATTTAGGAGCACTATTTAGAAAAAAAGTTTCAACAGAAAGGGCTTCCTACTTCCAGCTTGATTCTTTTGCCCAATTTAAAGGCTAAGGATTCTTCGGCAGGAAAATTACTCTGCACAGTCAAACCTCAGCTCTTCCTCTAGCGTTCCCCCCTCCTCAAAATGAATGGATGTTGGTGAATTAGCCTTTTTTCTTAGGAAATCATTTGGGGAAGGCCAGTGGTGGGAGAGCCCCTTCTGTGGTGGGACTCACAGAATGGCAGAACTGGAAGAACGCTTAGGTATCATCTAGCTCAACCTTTTCTTGTTACAAAAGAGGAATTTGAGGTCCAGAAGGGGAAGCGGCAAGAACCGAGGTCCCCTGACTCCCAGGTCCCAGATGGGTCACCCAGGATGTGTATGTAAGACACGAACTACGGGCTACTTGGCCTTCCCACCTGCCCTCCTTGGAGCTAGGGCCGGCCTAGGAGACGCAGGGGATTAAGGTAGTTGCTCGGAACCGAGGGGAGCGTAGCCTGTCTACCCCACCGCCCGTCTGCTCTGCAGGCCCGGAGCGAGATTGGGAAGGGAAGCGGAGCCCCAGAGGCTGAATCCTAGATCGGAACATCGCAGCGGACTTACTAGGAGGAGAAGAGTAGGTGGCCGAGGGGAACCAGGCGCCGGGCTCCGCGTCCCCCCGGGGGCTCTCCCCAGCAGCTGCGGCCGCCTCCACACGGGGCTCCGCAGCAGCCCCAGCTGCCGCCGCCTCCTGTCCTGCGTCGGGCGCGTAGCGGCCGCCCCGGGGCTGGCCCGGGCTTTGGCCATGGCTGTGGCTGTGGCTGTGGCCGTGGCCCGGGCCCGCGCGCGCCTCGGGGGCCCTAGCCACCCGGGAAGGTCTGCGCTCCAGCACCAGCAGCGATTCCACGCTGAAGGGGAGCGGGCCGGGCCCTGGACGCTGCTCAGCAGCCCGCGGGGACGACGAGAGCGACAGAGAGGGCTCGGCTCCCGGGCCAGCTTCCTCGGTCCCGGGGCCGTTGCTTCGGCTGCTTTCGGCCGCCGGGCCAGGTCCCCTCTGGCCTCCAGGATTCATGGTCAGGGACGAGGGGGCCATACACCCCGCAGCCAGGGCCGGGGCCCGGGGAGGGGGCGCTACCTCAGCCCTCGCGCATGGGGCTCCTGTCACGCTCCAGGATCCAGCGGGCTCACGGGGGGAGGGGTGGGTCCGGGACGGGGGCGGGGGCAGGGGGGGAGGGGAGAGGGGGAGGGGAGAGATGGACTCTCTGCAGCGGGCTCTCGGGGCTCCGGCGGCTGCGGGCGGCCCCCCGCCCTCGAGCCTCTTATAAAAAGGCGGCGTGAGCCCTTTCATGCCGCCGCCCTCCAATCGGGGCCCCCCCAGCAGCCGGTGACGCGAGGGACCCGACAGCTATTGGCTGTGGCCGCCGCCCCTGGGCTGGAAGAGTTTCGGGCAGGGTGGAAATGGACAGTAGGGAGGGGGCGGGGGTCTGGGTGGGGGCCTGGGATCCTTCGGGGAACGCGGAGCGGCCCAGCAAAGTCAGCGCAATTAACTAGTAGGGCCTCCGTCGCCGCCACCGCCGATGCTTCCCGGGTCCTGGGACCCTTATTAAAACCATACGGGGGAGGGGCGGACTTTGGGCTGGGGGGCTGGGGTCCCTGCACTCTCGAATATTTAGCCGACAGTATTCAAACAAATTAGCGGCCTTTTCGCCTTTGATCTTCCCCAGCTCTCACTTTTGTTTCTCCCAATAGGACCCAAGAAGGCCAAGGGACAACTTGGTTTGAGGCTCAGCAGCCCTGGCTGCGGAGGGAACCCGAGTTTCGGCCCCCACTGGCTGCTCCCGGGACTTTTACTTAATTTTAATTCATTACGAACCATCGCGCATCTTAAGGCTGAGGGCGATTTTTCGTCTTCGGGGTTTTTTTTTTCCTTGAACCTTTGCCGCGCCTCGAAGTCTCCTATTTTCCTTATCAAAAGTAATTGCTAATTTATTACCACGGGCCCCAGCCTCTCCGCTGCGGAGCTCGTCTCGGTCCTTTCAGGTTGCTGCGGCCCCAATTGAAAAGCACCAGGCAATCCTTCACCATAAGTCAAAGCATTTAATAAGGCAGACAAGTTATGTTTTGGAAGGCGCCAGCCTCGGCAGGATCAAAAAGGAAGCTACCTCGGGGAGAATAGGCAACAGTTAACTCTGCTTAATTGTCTCCCCAAAGTTTAATGTCTAGTGCAAACTGAAAGGAGTACGATTCTCACAGCCTGCTTTCTTTTATTGGTACTTAACTATGTACATGCCGGAATCTTTGAAAGCAGTTGCTTGGCACTGCTGAGATCAGGGAAGCATTCGCCAAGGGACAGCATTAAATCGACCTCACCGAAGGCTTTGGGATGCAAGAATTCTTCTCCTTCTCCGTCCTTTTCCTGTAATGCAAATTCCTCCCCTCCCTCAAATCTTTTTTATTTTTTAACTATTACTTTCTCCGATTGAATTTTATTTTCAACTTTTCTCTTGAGCCTTCCTTTTCTGAAGCCTTCTCCTTCGCAGTCTCCCTCTCCCTCTTTCTGACACCAGTTCTCTTCTCCTTTTAAAACGATCCCTACGGTTTGTGGTTCTATGCTTTCAAAATGTGTCTTCCCAGTGGTCCCAGTTAAAAAGCCCTGGCATTAAACTTGGACACCGGCTTGGACAAGCACCAGGCTTCCCCTTCCTCCGTTTCTGCTTTTTTATTTTTTTAAACAGGTTGACTTTGCTCTAAGGAAAATAAATGTTGGGCATTTGACTCAGTGTCACTTCATCCAGCACATGACTTTCAATAACCAGCCCGAGGATGATGGGGATGGATGGACAAGTCTCGATTACGGAATAAAGTAATGAGACATTCCCTCAAAGCCACAAGTGAAATTCAGTCATCCCTTATGATGGCTGGGCAGAGCCCCAGGGCGCCTAAAAAGGCAAATCCCTCCAGGTTCTGAGTTCTAAAGAGCCTAGAATTAGTTTCAGCTTTGTGGGGAGCTGCCTAACTAACCCAGATCCTCTTTAGGGCGCTGGGAGAAATCGCCATCTCCTCTCAAGGGATTGCCATAAACTTCAGAGTCCTTAGCTGGGGACATTTAAGGGCCATCGCTCCCAAAGGTTCAGTTGTTTTTGGACTGGTCTGAGTTCGGGACCTCGTCTTCTGTATTTGCAAGGACTGTCGGAAAATCCAGGGAAGCCATAAAAATATCTGTATGCTTGTCTGTTTGATCCCCTCCCAGGCCCATCTTTGCGGATGTCGCCGGCTTTCTGGCCAGAGGGGTCCCAGAGCAGCTCTAGATCAGGAGCTTAGTAGGCCAGAACGGGGCCTATTTCAGCCGAATCCTGGGCAGAAGGTTCACTAGATCCGACGGCTCCCCAGCCTTATCCCGTGCTTGCAACTCTGTCCCCTGTTTTCAGGGAACTCTCCTTCGTTCTTTCCACAAGGAAATCTCCAGAACCACCAGCAAACTAAGAGTCGGCTCAGGCACTCTTCACAAAGTCTAACTTTAAAAGCTGAGCTGGAAATCAGTTGTCCTAACGGCGAGTGGTAGAAACAGACGCTGTACGGAAAAACTGCGGACAGATGTGGCCCTACCTAAGGCCATCAGGCTTCACTTTCCCTCAGTTCTGAATGTCTATTTGACAGCCCCAGTAATCTCTCCTCCAGATGTTTCAGCTCCTCTTAAAAAGGATGACAAATTCTCCTTCCCCCGATTCCAACAGAATAAAAATCATACAGGATGATCTCATTTTATTTCCCATTTATTAGTAATCATTAAATTAGTCTGACATTCTGAAATAGCCTCCCACCTCCACAGATCTTTCCCTCCAACCCCATTAAAAACAAGCATATAAGTAAGAAGGAAATTTCCACGTTAGAGTAAATGCTGAAACACCTACGGACTCCGGATAGTTAGGGTAAGAGGAGTCATCGGTGTCATCGGGGAGCTCCTAAACAAACCCACTTCAGGTTATGTTGAGATGCACACCCCCACAGAGGTATAAGTATATACCTGGATCCTTGGGGCTGGATTCGGCTCCCAAGCTTCACTCAAGTGGAAGCCTCGGGGCTTGAGCAACAAATGGGGCCAGGAGGGTTAGGGAACCTCCATCCGGGTCTTTGAGTCTTGAGAAGGTCGTTCGGAAAGACAAAAATCTGTTTACAAAAGGGGGAAGGGAAGCTCTGGACCACCTTTTGATATTAAAAAAAGAATCTGGCCGAAGTTTTAAGAGCTGGGCAAGAGAGCGGAGAGGAGAGGCAGGGAGAAGATTATAGAAAGCCCTCCTCTCTGCTGCTCCCGCGCCCAGCGCTCTTTTCCTCACAACCAAACGATTCCAGTTGATTTTGCTAATAAAAGTAAGGTAATTCTATGAATAACGGTTTTATTTATTTTTGTTAATATTCCCGAACTTAGAAACAATGGTCAAAATATATGTATAGGTACATTTTAATTTTTGGACTGAAATAAGTGGTCTTAATGCAATCCAGATCTCGGGTGCCGTTTGACTGCCCCGACTAGACCAAGGAAATTCAATTAAAATATATTTTTTTTCTTGATGCAAATTTAGAAGCCTTGATGGAAAAATGTCCCCAGATCAGTCGCCTGGGCCCAGTTGCAATATCTAAAGGGCGCAGATTAGCCCTTTCTCCACTTTTAGACAGATTCCCTTTCTCTAATGTAATAAAGCTGTTCTGAGTCGATTGATGATAATTGGGTCGTTCAGACGTTTCCTTTGAAGTGAAGGGATGCTGGGATCTCGTAGTTTATCTCTGCACTGTTAATCTTGAGAGTGTTCAGGAAAGGAGTGTAATAAGAATGACAGCGCGGGACGAATTGGGCAGTTTCGAGGTGACTTTCAGGCAGGAATGAATTCTCGAATTGGGGAACGCCGGGTGCGTGTGCCCAACCCGAGAATCCGGCCGAGGGAGATAATCCCCCCACGTCACAATTCTCGTTAACTCTGCCTCGTAGCTCGGACTGAATCGTCCCTCGAACTGTACTATGTGTGAGGATTGGGGGAACAGGGAAGGTTTTCTTTCTTGCCAAAAGCTGTTGGGGAAAGGGCCGAGGTGTCTCGTTCAGGGCACTACCTAACCTTCGATGGGGACTCTCCTTCCCAGTGTCCCGGAGAGCGCCCGGGCGGGGGACGGGAGAAACAACGCCAGGGGCTCGCAGACACGGTTCTAAGCCCCCTCCCGATTGCTGCGGAAGCTGGGGTTCCTGTTCCCCGAGGACCAGCAAAGCGAACTTTCGAAAATCAGTTACCGGCTGTCCCGTTCCAATACCCCACTTCCCACTAACACCCTACAGCTCTTCGGGTTTCCCATCTCAGGATTTTTTATTTCCCATCGAACTCAGTGCTTTGTCTGCGGGCCAGCGCAGGCCAATTTTGGCGTTCTAGATTTGGGTGGATCCCTGGGGTACTTGGGGGTCTCCCTGTGGCCTTCACTCCAGGGGCTTGGCACGGGACCATCCTTCGAAGCCTTTTCGAATGTTTTCTCTTTAGGTTTTGGTAACAGACGTGTCACCCAAAGTGGTAAACACGCTTGAGAGTTAGATAGTTCTTAAAAACTATTTTGAGAAGGAGACACATTCCCAGCGAGCTTTCCGGCAACACCACCCGGTCCGTTCTGCTCATCCCAGGTCTAGGGAAGTGTAATTGACTCGAACTAGCGAAGCAGGACCGGCTCAGTGGGATAGCGCCTGGGGCTCGAGGGGGCTCCCTATGGGGACCCCCGCCCGCCAGGTTGTGCTCTCTCCTCTCTCCATAGGCGCCGGAAGACTTTAGGGTTTCTTTTTAAAATGACCCCAGGGACCGAGTTCAGTTGAATTGCGCAACAAGTGTTTGGGCTTGTCTTTCTGTCCTAGTCGTTGTTTGTTTTGGATGAGTTGCAAAGTTGCTAATTGGCTTCGCAGAGAAAAAAAAATTGGAAATCGAGCCTCTTTTGAAACAATGGCAGGGAAAGGAGAAGAGATTGTCATGGTGGGGTCAAAGAGCTGACCCTGACAGAGAAGGGAGCATAGTGCAAGCGGAAAGAGAAAAGGGAGGGATGGAGCGAGACTTCAGAAGAAAACAGGCAGCGGATCTACAGACTCGTCAGTCCGGTCCAGGTGAACCTAAACCAGGTCAGAGACCGGGCTGCTGTTACAGTCTGAGGCAGAGCCAATGGGAAAAAGGAAGGAGAAAAGAGGAAAAAAAGGGGGGGGGAGAGTGGGAAGATGGAAGAAAGGAAGGAGAAAAGAGAAAAAAAGAAAAGGGAGAGAGAGGGAAGATGAAAGAAAAGAAGGAGAAAAGAGAAAAAAGAAAATGGGAGAGAGAGAGGGAAGAGAGAAAAGGAGAAACAGGCTGGAGTAAGGAGAAAGAAATAGGGACTGGTGTTTGAGGAGAGAGAGAGAAATTAAGAGTTACTGGTCGGAGAGGGATTGGAGGGGAATTGCGAAGGGGAAACAGAGAGAAAAGGCGTGGGAGAAAAGATAAGAGGGGGAAGAAAGAGGAGACTTCAGGAGAAGAGAAAGGAGAGAGAGAGATACTGGGGAAAAAATCAGGGTGGAGATACTGTAAAATATCTGATCCAAAGAAGGAGAAAAGAAGTAAAAGGTATATGAAAGAGGGGAAATTGGGGAAAGACGAAGATTAGATGAAAAAAAAAAACTAAGTGAAAAGGATGAGGTGATATAATAATATTACAATCTTGCTTTTGGGGGAAATCCTGTAACCTTTGGGATCCTTCCTCTTTTGAGGTGGTGTTTACTGTTTTAGAAGTCACTAACTTTTCTTTCCACTGCTCAGAAAATTGAACTTAGTTCAAGGAAAATACTTAAAATTCAATCATTTCTTACTCCCCTGCCTTCCTAATAGTCTCCAAAGTACATATCCCAGGCCTTTGACCCAATCTCTCATGATATGTGTGTGGTCAAGATGAGATTTGCCTAATGTGTATTAAACCACAGAGAGAAAGGAATCAGTTATTCAGAGCATAGGAAGTATTCTTCTGCATGATGGTTGATTGAAAAGGCTCAATTTCTGGCCTGTAGGAAGAAAACTGTTGTAAACGGAATGATTTCTCATCTTCCATTCTTTTGTCCATCTCTCTTCCATATTTGTGCTGCATTTGTTCACCTGTCTGATATGACTGAAACAGATCTCCCGTGGAAAGCCTTTTCTTTAAGGCCAGATCAGGTACATGTCCTGTATGACATCTTCCTGGCTGAAAGTGGCCTCTCCCTGTTCAAAATTTTCATAGTTTTTGTCTGCATCTCTTCTTGGTATTTTTGTTACTCCCATTTTCATGGAATCTATTGATCTTTACACATCTTTCTTTCTTTCTTTCTTTCTTTCTTTCTTTCTTTCTTTCTTTCTTTCTTTCTTTCTTTCTTTCTTTCTTTCTTTCTTTCTTTCTTTCTTTCTTTCTTTCTTTCTTTCTTTCTTTCTTTCTTTCTTTCTTTCTTTCTTTCTTTCTTTCTTTCTTTCTTTCTTTCTTTCTTTCTTTCTTTCTTTCTTTCTTTCTTTCTTATAAATTAATTGGTAAGATCTAGATTTTCCTGTGGGTAAATTTCCACCACTGCTCTGTAGTTTATTGACTCAGTGAGTCATCTGGGGGCACTAAAAGCTTCACTAACTTGTCTGGGGTCTGTTTATAACCTGTAGGTGTCAGAGTCAAAATTTGAACCGAGGTTTTCTTGATGCTGAGGCCAACTTTCTATCTACCACACCATACTCTTCTCTATGTATCTTATCTCCCTTATATTGAAAACTCCAAATGTATAGAGAATTCTGTCAAAATTATGAGGATGAGCCCAATTGGTAAATGATTACAGGATGTGAAGAGGTAGTTTGGGGAGGAAGAAATCAAAGCTATATATAATTATATGAAAAAATGCTATAAGTCATTATTGATTAGACAAATGAAAAATGAAAACAACTTTGAAATCAGCTAAAATAACAGAAGAGAAAAATAACAAATATTGGAGGGAAGATGGGAAAATTGGGACACTAATATACCACTGGTAGAACTATGAACTGATCCAACCATTTTAGAGAGCAATCTGGAATTATGCCCAAAGAGTCATAAAACTGTATATACTTTTTGACCCAATAATACTCCTAATTAGGTCTATTTCCCAAGGTGATTATGGGAAAAATAAAAAAAAACCCTATATATTCCAAAATATTTATAGCAGCTCTCTTTTTGACAGCAAACAACTGGAAATTAAGAGGATGCCCATCAGTTGGGGAATGTCTAAACAAATTGTGGCATATGATTTTGATGGAATACTACTGTATCATAAGAAATGATGAGCAGGTTAATTTTCAACCCTCTCCCCCAAACAGACAAAAAACATGAATGAAATTATGAAAAGTGACATGAGTAGAACCAAGAGAACATTATATACAGCTACAGAAATATTATTTAAGAATAATTGGTGTGTATGTCCACCTCCAGACAAAGAACTGATCAATAGAAACATGAAAGACATAGTTTATATATTTATATACATATATATATACACAAATGTATACACATAAAGAAAAATATGGAAAGACTTGCATGGAATAATGAGTGAAATGAGCAGAACTAAGAGAACATTATATACAGCTAAAGAAATAATGTTTAAAGAATAATTTGTGAATATATATCTCCAGAGAAAGAACTGATAAGTAGAAAATGAAATACATAGTTTACATATTTATATGTATATATACATACAGAAAGAAAAACATGGAAAGACTTGCATGAAATAATGAAGAGTGAAATGAACAGAACCAAGAGCACACTGTACAAAGTAACAGCAATACTGTCTGAAGAGTAAATTGAGGGGTCCTCTGGGTAGCTCAGTGGATTGAGAGCTAAACCTAGAGATGGGAGGTCTTAGGTTCAAATCTGGTCTTAGACACTTCCCAGCTGTGTGACCCTGGGCAAGTCACTTGACCCCCATTGCCCAGCCCTTACCACTCTTCTGCCTTGGAGCCAATACACAGTATTGATTCCAAGACAAAAGGTAAGGTTTTTTTTTTTAAGTAAATTGAATAACTAAGTTACTCTGCTTTATATGAATATTCAAATCAACTACAAAGGACCTCTGAAGGAAAATGCTATCCATCTTCCAGGAAAAGAGCTGATATATAGAACTATGTATTATATAGTTTCATGTATTATCTGTGTCAAATGTTGGCCTCTAATGCAGGATTGGGGGTGGGGAACCAAATGGAACTCTATCACAAAAAAGAAAAAAAAGAAAACTCTTTGAGAACAGAGACTCATTTCCTTTTTCCTTTTTTATTTCACTCTTTTCTCAATGCCTAGTTCAGTGATTTGAACAAATAGGTTATTACTGGATATCTTTTAAATTGAATTGGGGTTGAAAACCTTCTCCCATTTCTTCATTCATATTCCTTCTCTTTCTCCCTCCATCTGTTCTTTTCTCTTTATCCATTCCTCCTTCATAGCCACATATGATTCATTTTACCTATGGCTAATAAAATTCTTCTATGGTTGGTATTTGGCTGTATGCCATTGAGTCCTATATTCTCTGAAGAGTTAACAATGGATACAATGCTTGGCACATAGTAGGCACTTCATAAATATTTATTGACTGCCTGCCTGAGTATCACTCAGAGGATAGTGGGGGGTGTGAGGAGGCTTCAACACATAAGAATCAAGAAACAAAGTAAAAGATGAAATAAAAAAGTTTGATAATCAAAAGAAGAGGTTATTTGGTGAGCCTAAGAGACTATTGGATGTCCCATGTCCTCTTTTGATAAAGCTGTGAAAGGAAAGCGAAGAAACTCTCCAGTGTGTTGGTGAACTAATGGAAGGATACGAACAAGGGTCATGTTGGAAGGGCAGTTCTGGACAAGTTGTGAGCTACGTGAAAGAGGGAAGTGTCACAGAGATGAGATCATGGATCCATTTGGTCATACTGGTATCTACCTTAGGTTGTGAAGATCAAATTAGATAATCTTTGCAAAGTGGTTAGTTAGCACAGTGCTTTGCACATGGCAGATGCTTTATAAGTATTAACTATTATTATTATTATTAGTTAGTAAAATTAGGAATGTATGTTGATTGTGCAAGACTCCCAAATTCAAATGCCCATCTTCACACTATAATCATTTAGATGGGGAAAGAGGTAAATAGAGCATCCAAGGCTCCTGAATGCTCTCCAGTATGTTCTGTTGACTATATGGGGAAACAGTGGCTTAGAAACAAAATTTCTTGGCCAGAATACTGCAAGGCATTTAGAATTCTGCTTCCAATTTACAGGGCCACATACAATTACCCAATCTAGAGCTTGAAGGGACCTTAGCCTTTATCTAACTGTATATTTAAAAAAAACAAAAAAAACACCTTACCTTCTGTCTTAGAATCAGCACTTTGTGTTGGTTCCAAGGCAGAACAGCAGAAAGGTTATGGAATTGGGGTTAAGTGACTTGCCTAGGGTCATATAGCTAGGAAGTGTCTAGGGTCAGATTTGAACTCAGGACCTCTCATTTCCAGGCCTCCCTCTCTATCTAGTCACCCCCTCTAATTATACATTCATTTAAATCCAACAAATATTTTTTCAGCACCTATTAGTTGCAAGGAACTATGATAGGCACTGTATATGCAAAGGTCTAAATGGCAAACAGCCTTGTTCTCAAGGAGCTTATGGTACATTTGAGGACAGAGCAGATCATTTTACAGTGTAAACAGATCATTTTAGGAAAGGGAGAACATTTAATGACTAAGACGAGGAGGATACGGTTCTGTAGGTGGCATTACATAAATTAGGCTAAGAAAGAAGAGTTCTAAGAGGTAGAAGGGAGGCTAAGAAAACCCATCACCATGATCATGTGCCTTCCCACTATTCTCTGAGTGATACTGAAGTGATGGAATGCATTCTGGGCATGGGCCACAGATAAGGTAGAAGATGGAACGTTGAGTTTGAGGATCAACAAATAAGCAAATCTGTCTGGAAGTGTGTGGTGGGTGCTTGGTTTGTTCCAAGATTCCATAATGGGAAGTTTTGTAAAATAAGCCCAGAAAGTAAGGCTGAAGCCAGACTGAAAGTGCTAAACAGATCAGTTTGTGCTTTACTCTAGGGGAGATGGGGAACTGCTAAAGAATCTTGGGGTAGCTAAGTGATGCAGTGGATGGAGTGCTGGGCTTGAAGTCAGGAAGACTAATTTTCTTTCTGAAGACTTCAAATCTGGCAAATCATTCAACCCTGTTTGCCTCAGTTCCTCATCTGTAAAATGAGCTGGAGAAAGAATGGCAAACCACTACAGTGTCTTTGCTAAAAAAAAATATCAAAAAGAGTCACGAAAAGCCAGATATGGCTGAAAAACTACTGGCCAACAAGGAAAAAGTTTCTTGAGTAGGTGAGTGAGATAATTGGACCAGTGAAAACCTGTTTGATTGGTCCTACTTTAGTCACCCAGGAGGCATATTATGTACTGAGTAATAAACCCAAAGGCTGGACATTACTCCTTTCTCCTCTTTAGCCTCTTAGATTGATTAAGTTCTCTAAGTCCCTTCTCTGCATTCCTCATTGATTATTGGACAATTAGAAAATATCCTTACTTTATTAGTTCTATAGATAATAAAGAAGTCTCTTCTTGTCCTGCTATCTTTGTGTAAAACTCTCTAAAAGTCTTTTCTTTTTTTAGCCCCTTTCCTTTTGGCTTAGATTTGATAGTAGGTATTGGTTCTAAGTTTGAAGGATGGTAAGAGCTAAGCACTTAGTATTAAATGACTTGCCCAAGGTCTCACAGCTAGGGAGTGTGTGAGGCCAGATTTGAACCTACATTGTCCCCATTCCAAACCTGGCAGTCTATACACTGTGCTACTTAGCTTCTCCAAACTATAAGTATTAAAGGACTCTGGGCCTTCAGCCCTCACATAGGTCTATATCAGAAGCCCCCACACTGTGTGGTGCCCTCAGCTGTGGTCAGGAGATCAGGGTCCTCAACACCGAGACTCTTCCCTTTTGGCATTTGTTTTCCTCCCTGTATGACTAGTAATCAGTTCTGTTCACTGCTCTCCCTTTGTGTCTCTGCTACTCTTTGTCCCATCTCTCCTGAACCTCAGAGAGTGACATAGTTGTACCTGAATTTTGTTAGTATTAATTTGGCAGTTATGACCCTGGGCAAGTCACTTAACCATTATTCCCTAGTCTTTACTGCTCTTCTGCCTTGGAACCGATACTTAGCATGGACTGTAAGAGTTTAGAAAAAAAATAAGTGAAAATGGCAAAAGCATTTGGTGTTTGATCAATGTTTTCACCAATTTAATTGGTTGGTTATTTGAAAAGACCAAATAGACCATTTGCTTTGGCCACAGCCTGTAGGCCTGGCAATTGAATTGGACTGTTGGTTTCCCATGGGTTCCATTAGGTCCTGGGTACAGAAGTGGGAGATCTGAAAAGATGGTGCATACTTTCCAGTAGAGTTAGCAAACATGTCTTCAGAGTTGGGACAAAGGGAAAGGGTCAAGTTTTGCAAGGGCCCAGTTATTTTTTTCTTCCATGTTTCAATGGTTCCCTTTGGCGCTGATTTTATAGAGTATGAAATAAACCTTTAGAGCTCAGAACTGAATGGAGATTAGAGACATTTGGGGATTAGAGACCCTGGTTATGGGGCTTGTTCACTGGAGTTTAATAAGGGGCTTTTTGGGGATGGATTTTGTTTTGTAGGATTTATAGAGCCAAGTTTGGAATTTAACAGGATTAAAAAAGAAACTTTCCCCCCCTCTCTCTTAAAATGCAGCCTGAACACAGTGTTTGATGCACTGTAATTGAGGTCAAGTTAAATAAAAACATATAAGGGGGAAATGAGAACCAGATGGCACTGCTTGATTGACAGGTGATGTCATATTACTGAGGGAAAGAGACATGTCCCCATTTGGACATTAATGCTTGTGGCTAGTCATTTATAGAAAAACTTCCATCCAAATCATTATAGCTCTCTAAAAGCCCACGAGAACTGGCAAATACACTTATGCTGTTCCTTTGTGCCTTTTTCACAATTTGGAAGTTAGCGTTTTGATCTCATGATAGCAGCTGACTCCCATGCTCTGGTTATGAGGGCTAGTAAACACACTTCAGTGCCTCTTTCAAAGTCTTTAATGCTCAGACAGTTTTATCTCCAAGGGAAAAACCATATTGAAAAGCATTGATTTTATTCTAGGTCCTTTTATATCACACAGTTGTTGGCAAGCTCGCCAAACAATTCATCTATTCATTTGGAAAGGTCAAGATTATTTTATTTTCCAATGACATTGCTGTTGGGAGATTTCAATTTTCCCTTCTACTTGGTGAGAACTCATGGGTAATTGCTAGGAGGACAGAAGGACATTTCAGCTGGCCCCTCTGGTTGAAGGCAGAGATAACTTGGAGAGAATGTCTCAAGAAAAATAGGTGTGAGAAAGAGATGGTGAGGTCCAGTTTAGCCAATTAGGTCCATGTCTAGCCTTTTATTTTTTAAACCCTCTTTCAATCTAACCCTATGATTTTTTTCAGTGTGAAGAACATATGGCAGGGAAACTCCTTTCACTGATGTAGATCACTAATTCATCCATAAATTTTAGTCTCCGAAAGTTATTTGGGCCAGCGAGAAATTGTCTTGCCTATGATCACATGGCTAGAATATGTCAGAGGAAGAACTTCAACTTTAGTCTGCCTTATTTCAAGGTGGACCCCTCTATCTATCCATCAGGGCATGCAGTCTCTTCCATAGTCATGGAAATGAACTTTTAGACTCTATCCTCAAAAGAAAAACCAAAGGAAAACTTCTTTGAAGAAGAGGAAGTATTTAATGAGAGGAGGCATATGGGAATTAAAAAAACCAACTCTTCCTTTCTGTTTTAGAAGTAGTACAAAGTATTGGTTCCAAGGCAGAAGAGCAGTAAAGGCTAGACTAAGTGACTTGCCCAGGGTCACACAGCTAGGAAGCATCTGTTTGGACCTTCTGTCTCCAGGTCTGGATCTCTATCCACTGAACCACCTAACTGCCCCACACATGGAAAATGAATGAATAAAGAAATTGGTTAGGAATAAAATTCTAGTCCCCCAATTTGGAATCTTTTGTTTTGGTGTCAACAGTGTCTCTGTGTTGCATAGCTCTTTATTAATTAATAATCACTAAATATCCACAAGAAATATGGAATGTAAATACTTGTTGATAATACTATCAAATCATAGAATGCCAGCTGGGTGGGACCTCAGCATCCATCTCTTCCAAGCTTTATTAGAGCAGGAATTCTTTCTACAATATTCCTGACAAATCATCATCCAGAGTCCTTCAGGAGACCTCCAGTGATGAGAAAATTATTACCTTATGAGGCAACCCATTCCATTTTTGTAGATAACCCTAGTTAGTAAGTTTTTCCTGATATCAAGTTTAAAATCGCTTCTTTACAATTTCTACTCATCGTTAGCAGTTGTTTCTTCTGAATGCAAGCAGAATATACCTAATCCTTCCATCTTCCACATGACCACTCTTCAAATAATTTACATGTATCATGTTCTCCTTAAAGTAAAAACATATTCTAAGTCTTTTCTTTTCTTTTCTTTTCTTTTCTTTTCTTTTCTTTTCTTTTCTTTTCTTTTCTTTTCTTTTCTTTTCTTTTCTTTTCTTTTCTTTTCTTTTCCTTTCTTTTCCTTTCCTTTCCTTTCCTTTCCTTTCCTTTCCTTTCCTTTCCTTTCCTTTCCTTTCCTTTCCTTTCCTTTCCTTTCCTTTCCTTTCCTTTCCTTTCCTTTCCTTTCCTTTCCTTTTTTCTTTTCTTTTCTTTTCTTTTCTTTTCTTTTCTTTTCTTTTCTTTTCTTTTCTTTTCTTTTCTTTTCTTTTCTTTTCTTCTTTCTTTCCCTTACCTTCTGTTTTAGAATCAATACTAAGCATTGGTTCCAAGGCAGAAGAGCAGTAAGGGTTAGGTAATTGGGGTTAAGTGACTTTCCCAGGCTTACACTGCTAGGTAGAATCTGAGGTCAGATTTGAACCCAGGAGCTCTGACCTCCAGGCTTGGCTCTGTATATGCTAAGTCATTTAGCTGCCCTTGAAACATACTTTCAATGACTCCACATTGCTTGCTTCAACAAAAAGCCCATCTCTTCTCCCCCCAATACATTTTTATTTTTCGCCAGTTATATGTAAAAACAACACATTTTGATCATGCAAAATATTTTTACATGTCTGTCACTTTGTGGGAGTAGACACACATCATTAAAAACCCCACAATGAAAATAAAGTGAAAAATAGCATGCTTTGATCTGTATTCAGTTCTTTCTCTAGAGAACGTTTGCCCTCATGAGTCTTTGGGAATTATCCTGGATCACATATTGTATTGCTGAGAAAAGCCAAGTCATTCGTAGTGGATCATCATAATATTGTTGCTACTTCCCTTTATATCAATTCTTGTATTTCCAGGCTTTTCTGAAACCATCTTGCTCATCACTTCCATCTCTCTAATACCTTGTTCTCGTAGTGAGACTTTATGACTCTGGATCTTAGACCACTATAACCTCAGAAAAATCAAAACTACAGGTAATCCATGGGATGATCCATGGCCATCACTGCAGCATATTACCAATACTGACTCATGTAAAAAGTATCTTACAGTATATATAAATGGGTGATAGATTTTAGAGCAAGAAGGGATATCAGAAGCTGAGATGGTTCAGTAGAACTGGATCTATAATGAAAAGGCTTGTGTTCAAATGATATCTTTGATGTCTATTATTTTGGGGCCATAAGAAAGTCACTTTATTCCTATAGGCAATTGCATTTTCATCTATAAAATGGGAGGGTTGGCCCAGAAGGACCTTGAGATCCTTTTTTAGTTTTAAACTAACAATACCATTTAGTCCCAATTCCTTAATTTTATAATTTAAGAACTAAGGCCTAGAGAAAGTCACTGACTTGCCCAAGGTCACAAGATAGAGTGAGAGCTGAGATTTGAACCTAAGTTCCCTGAATCAAAATCGAGGGTACTTTCCACTGTTCTAGGTTATGCTAATTTAAGATGACATATGGAGAGCATAGGTGTTGTCATAGTGAGAGCCCTGGAATATTAATATCACCTGAGGAAATTTACTAGTTTGTTGAGTGGATTCTTTATGAAGAGTTTATTGGAAGATAAGAGTCACCTAGGGAGTATGATGGTTGTGATCTTCATTGGTAAAGTACAGATGGGAGATTAAAAGTATTTATATAGCACCTATTATGTGCCTGTGCTAAGCATTTTACAAATATTATCTTATTTGAGCTTGATAACAATGTTGCTATTATCCCCAATTTACCGATGAGGAAAACTGAGGCAAATAGGGTTAAGTGACTTGCCCAGAGGCACACAGCTAGTAAGAATCTGAGGTTGGAGCTGAACTCAGGTCTTCCTGACTCTGGATCCACTGGTTCCACCAGCTGCTATTTCTGACTCACACTGTTGAAACCATAGAGCTAACCCAGTATTGATTCTCTTGGTTGGAAGATGCCATTGGATAATGGTTAAATTTCTCCTCCTTAAATTTAGTCCTTCATTCCGGTCTGTCAAGAGAAATCTCACTGGATTCAAAAGCTGCTCCCCCGCTTCCTCGATTGATATTATCTGAAAATCTGATGGATATCTCATCTTTGTCTTCAGCCTCATCAGTGATAAACTTAGGCATGTGGGTATCACAGAGGATAGAGTATAACACACGTGGTCAGTAAGACCTGAGTTTGAATCCTGCCTCGCTTATTAGCTGTGTGATCTTGGGCAAGTAGGCTAACTTTTCTCAGCATCACAGTACACTCACCTTAAAAAAATGGAGATGATGATGGCACCTGCCTTATAGGGTTATTGTACAGATCAAATGAGATAATACATAAAAAGTGCTTTGCAAACATTAGAATGCTTTAGACATGCTAGCTACTATAATGATCAACCTCTATAAAATAAGGATAATACTATGCCTACCTCCTAGCATTGGGGGAATAAAGTGAGATAATCTTTGTGAAGCAGCTTGCAAACCTTAAAACACTATAAGAATATGTAATATTATTAATGTTGAATTAATATTTAATTATTAATTTAATTAATAATTAATTAATATTTACTATGTGCCAGGCACTGTGTTAAGCACTAGAGATATAAAAAGTGGCAAATGGATAATCCTAGCTCTCAAGGAACTCACAATCTAATAGGGGAGGCAACACTCAAATAAGCAAGTTATATATGGGAAAAATAAGAAATAATTAACAGAAGGAAGGGACCAGAATTAAGAGGAGCTGGGAAAGGATTCCTATAAGTGATAAAATTTCAGTTGAGATTTAAAGGAAGCCAGAGGTGAGCTCTCGGCATTATTTTGGAGCTCCTAATGGATAACTTACAATATGGGTTAAGATATAAAATAGAGCCAGACTTCAGAGATTCAATCTGGGCATAACTGCTGCTTTATACTCAATAATTATTGAAAAGATCCAGTATTGGTGGCAGGTAGGTGCCTCCGTGAATTGAGGGCCAGATGGATAGATGGGAGGACCTGGATTCAAATCTGTCCTCAAATGCTTCCTAGATGTGTGACCCTGGGCAAGTCACTTAAGCCCCACTTATCACTCTTCTGCCTTGGAACCAATACACAGTATTGATTCGAAGATGGAAGATAAAGGTTTTTTAAAAAAGAAAAGAAAAGACAAAATTCTATGATAGTGGGGAAAGGGTATGAAAGGAACTTTGTAGCATCAAGGTTCAGGAAAGGAGGCTGCTGACTGACTTCATTGAGCTAGTCATCCACCCACCCATGGCTGGCTTTTGACTCAGTATCAGCAGATGTACAATGTTTGTCAAGTGTTTCAGCACGTGATGTGTTTGCCTGTATACATATTAACATGTGTCTGCTGAGAAAACAAGGGCTATTTGTGGAGTGGGGAGAACTTATTGAACAGTAGGAGATGTACCAGAATTTATAGACAATATAGTGCAGTTGCATTCACCTGAACCCAAGAAAGGTTTCTATTTATGCCCTTCTCCAGGAGAAATGGAGAGCACCATTCTAGCAATCATCCTGTAGTTTCCTCTGAACTGCTATTTTGTGTATAATTAGGTCTTGGAGATTCCCCATTATTTCTCTATTTCTCTTTCTCTCTCTTTTAAAAAACTCTTACCTTCCATCTTAGAATCAATATTATGTGAGCAGTAAGGGCTAGGTGTTGGGGGTTAAAGTGACTTGCCCAGTCATAGAGCTGGGCAATATCTGAGGTCAGATTTGAACCCAGGACCTCCCATCTCTGGGCTTGGCTCTCAGTCCACTGAGCCCCCTAGCTGCCTCCATTTCTCTTTTACTCTTGATAATTCCACCAATCTCCCAGTCAATCCAGCCTCCTCAGGCTCAGAAGCTTGGTGTCCTTCTTGACCACTTCCTCTTTCTCACCTTCCATATCTAGTTTATAGCCAAAACTTGCTGTGTGTATTCAGCTCCACAACATCTCTTATGTACATCATATTCTCTTCACTTATACAACTACCCTCTAGTTCAGCTCCTCATCATCTAATTTTTGGACTATTGCAGATTGGTGGGTCTGCCTGCCTTGAGTCTCTCCCCTCCAATCCATCCTCCACTCAGTTATCTGACTGATTTTTCTAAAATGGAGGTCTGACTGTGTCATCTTTGCCCTCTTCATGCCTTTTTAGGTTTCTTTTTTTTATTCCAAGATATTTTATTTTCCCAATTTCACACGTTTTCCAGAATTACAAGAACCAAATTGTCTCTCTCCATCCCTTCCCTCCCCTGTCTCAGAGATGGTAAGTAATTTGATCTGGATGATACATGTATTATGTTCTTTCTGGGGATTTCATTATGATTCTCCCCTCTGTGTCCTAAGAAAGATCCATCTGCTTTGGGCTTTACAGTTCCTTGGACACACCACTGCCTCCTGTCTCTATACCTCTGCATTGGCTATTCATTATTCTCTACCCCTTAGTTTTCCTAATTTCTTTCAAGACAACTCAATCTCACTTTCTGTTGGAGGTCTTCCCCAGACCCCTAGCTGCTAGGAGTTTTCTCTCTCAGATTGCGTTCCCTCAACTTGGGTGTATAGCTTGTATATACCTAATTATTTGCACATGATCTCTGTTAGATGTAAGTTTCTTGAAGACAGCTTGCCTTGTTCTTGCCTTTCTTTGGATTTCCAGCACTTAATGTTGAGCCTGTCTCATGGTCTGAAAATTGTGTCTTTAGCTTTAAGTTTTGTTCAGAGTCTCAAATTTCCTTTGATTGCATTCATTGTAAATTTCTCTTTTTCCCTTTTGAGTTTGATAATTTAATTTTCTATTTCCTTTGAGAGGGGGCGTATAGAGAGGATCAACTTAGTTAATGATTGGTCTATTTTGCTGAACTAATTAAAAATCTTGCTTTTATTTATTATCTCACTAGTTTTTTTCCAGTATTTTTTATATTTTTGATTTTCAGAATTTCTCTTTTTGTGTTTAGTTGAATAGTTGGGGGTTGTTAATTTTTTATTTCCAAATTTTTAAAATTGTATGTTTAT
This sequence comes from Monodelphis domestica, assembly GCF_027887165.1. Taxonomy (NCBI): domain Eukaryota; kingdom Metazoa; phylum Chordata; class Mammalia; order Didelphimorphia; family Didelphidae; genus Monodelphis; species Monodelphis domestica. Next base: position 42,224,480 of record NC_077227.1, read on the forward strand.
TTTTTTTTATCTCTCTTTTTTCTTCTTGTTGACACAAGTGTTTAGGGATATAAAATTTCCCCTGAGGATTGCTTTGGCTACATCCCATAAGTTTTTCTAGGCTGTTTCATTACCGTCATTTTCATTAGTTCAATAATTGATTGTGTCTAAGGTTTGTTCTTTGACCCATTCCTTCTCTGGAATTGCATTATTTAGCCTCAATCTGCCAGAATCTTTTCTCAGATTTCCCTTGACTCTAGTTTTTATTATGTTGGGGTCTGTAAAAATATGTTTAATACTTCTGCCTTTCTGAGTTTTTATTTCTATGTTCCTTATGGCCTAGCATCAGGCCGTGATGTAAGTTGTTTGAGTTTCCTGAAGCTGGGACAATGTTTGAGAAAAACAGTGTTAGGCAGAATACTGCTGTTAGGAGTTGGAGAAGAAATATCTTCCTTTTCCTTTTCCTCCACCCACTTCACCCAGATGGAGTCGAGTTCATTGGGAAGTAGCCCCCAGGGGAGTCGTCTGATAGCTGGGAGAATAAGTAAAAGGCTTTGAAAATGTTTACAGAATATTATTTTGGGATTACGGTATTATAAATGTTTATTTGATTTGGGGGATTATCAACTTTTTTTGGAGATGCTTATAAAAGGGATGGTAAAATCTGAGAACACTGACAATGTTAATCTTGGAGAAATGCAAGCTAGAATTCCCTGATACAGCTTTTTCCTGGATCCAACAGCCTTTTGGAGGAGATGGTAGTCCCTAGTTCTCTTGAGGTTTTTGCATCTCCAGTATAGATATTTAAACAATTTTTAAACATTCTTTAACTTCTTTTTTTTGAGTTCCAAATTCTATCCCCTCTTCCTACCTTTCGTGGCTGATTCCCTACCCATACTCCACCCCTTAGATGGTATGTAATATAATTTTTTAAAAACAAAATAACCCTTACCTTCTACCTTAGAATACCTACTAAGTATTAGTTCCAAGGCAGAAGAAGAGTGGTAAGGGCTAGGCAATGGGGGTTAAGTGACTTGCCCAGGGTCACACAGCTGGGAAGTGTCTGAGACCAGATTTGAATTTGGGACCTCCTGTCTCTAGGCTGGCTCTTAATCCACTGAACTATCCAGCTGCCCCCTGCAATATAGTTTTCACATGAGCAATCTTATAAAATATTTTTCCATATTAGTCGTTTTGTGAAGAAGGAAGGAAGGAAGGAAGAAAGAAATATATTATGTTTCAGTCTTCATTCAGATTCTATCAGTTCTTTCTCAGAGGGCAGATGGCATTTTTCATCATAAGTCTCTGGAATTGTCATGGATCACTGCATTGCTGAGACTACATCATTCATCAAAAAGTTCATCAAAAAGTATTGATTTCACTTGTACGAAGTTCTTCTGGTTCTGTTCACTTCATTTATCTATCAGTTCCTGCAAGTCTTTCCAAAATTTTCTGAAATCATCCTGTTTGTCATTTCTTATAGCATAATAGTATCCCATCACAATCGTATACCACAACTTGTTCAGCCATTTCCCCAATTGATGGACAACTCAATTTCCAATTCTTTGTTACTGCAAAAAGAGCTGCAATAAATGTTTTTGTATAAAATCCCTCCCTGCCCCTTTTAAAAAGTCTTTTTGGGATACAGACCTAGTAATGACATTGCTGGATCAAAGGGTAGGCACAGTTTTAGAGTCCTTTGGGTACAGTTCCAAATTACTCTCCAGAATGGTTGGAACAGATCACAACTCCACCAATGGTGGATTAGTGTCCCGATTTTCCCACATCCTTTCCGACATTTATAATTTTCCTTTTCTGTTATATTGCCAATCTGATAGTATGAGGCTGGAAGCTCAGAGCTATTTTAATTTGCATTTCTAGTGATTTAGAGCATTTTTTCATTTAATTATAGATGACTGATTTATTAATTTAAAAACTGCCTGTTCATATCTTTTGAGCATTTATCAATTTGAGAATGACATATTTTTTTTTTTATCAATTTGACTTAGTTCATTACATGTTTGAAAAATGAGACCTTTATCAGTGATACTGGCTGTAAAAATTTCCTCCTAGTTTTCTGTTTTCTTTCTAATCAATCTTAATTGCATTGGCTTGTTTGTACAAAACCTTTTAAATTTAATATAGTAAAAATTATCCATTTTATATCGTTTGGTCCTAAATTACGCCCTTATCCATAAATCTGCCAGGCAAACTATTCCATGCTCCTCTAATTTGCTGATGGTATCACCCTTTATGTTTAGAACCCACACTCATATTTACCCTATCTTGGTATACAGTGTGAGACATTGGCCTATTCCCAGTTTCTGCCATACTATTTTTCAATTTTCTCAACAGTGTTTGTTAAATACTGAGTTCTTGTCCCAAAAAATAAATAATAAAAATGTTCTAAAAATAAATAAAAAAAACAAGTACATCTTTTGATTTATCAAATACTAAATTACTATGGTAATTTATTACTAGGTTTTGTGTATCTAATCTATTCTACTGATCTGCTACTCTATTTCTTAGACAGTACCAGATTGTTTTGATGATTATTGCTTTGTAATACAGTTTGAGATCTGGTATTTCTAGGTCACTTTCCTTTGCATTTTTTCCATTGATTCCTTTGATATTCTTGACTCTATTCTCCTAGGTGAATTTTATCATTTTTTCTAGCTCTATAAAATATTTTTTGGGTGGTTTGATGGGTAAGGCACTGAATAAGTAGATTAGTTTAGATAAAATCATCATTTTTATATTTGCTTGGCCTACCCATGAGCATTTGATATTTTCCAGCTATTAATATCTAACTCTATTTGTGTAAAAAGTGTTTTGTAATTAAGTTCATGTAGTTCCTGGAGTTGTTTTGGCACCTAGGTTCCTAAGTATTTTATATTATCTACTATTAATTTAAATGGAATTTCTTTTTCTATTTTTTGGTACTGGGATTTGTTGGTAATGTATAGAAATGCTGATGACTTAAGTGGGTTTACTTTATATCCTGCAATGTTGCTAAGTTGTTAATTTTTTCAATTAATTTTTTAGTTTATTCTTGAGAATTCTGTAACATCACATATCTGTGAAGTGATAATTTTGCTTCTTCATTGCCAATTTTAATTCCTTCAATTTCTTTTTCTTCTCTTATTGCAATTCTAGTACAACACTGAATAATAGCTGTGATAATGGGCATCCTTGTGTCACCCCTGATTGTACTGGAAAGGCTTCTAGCTTGTCTCCATTCCAGAAAATGCTTGCTGATGATTTTAGATAGGAACTACCTATAATTTTAAGGAAAGCTCCATTTATTTTTATGTTCCCTAGTGTTTTATAAAAATAGAAATGGGTGCTATATTTTGTCAAAAAATTTTCTGCATTTATTGAGATAATCACATAATTTCTGTTGGTTTTGTTATTGATATGGTCAATTGTGTTGACTGTTTCTCCAATATTGAACCAACCCTGCCTTCCTGGTATAAAACCTACCTGGTTATAGTGAATGATCCTTGTGATATGTTGCTGTAATCTCCTTGCTAGTATTTTATTTTAAAATTTTGTATTGATATTCATTAGCGAGAGATTGTTCTATAGCAGCATTGGTAAATGTTTTCAAGATCATGTGCCCGAATTACAACTTCAAGCTGCCTGTGAGCCCACCAGCATTACCTCAGACAGTGGAGGAAGGAAGTTCTTGCATTGGGCAGCTGGACAGAGGGGCAAGGCATGCCAAAATTGTTCTTGGCCACTGTGGAGAGGGGAAACAGAGTAGCTCCCTCTTTGCTGCCCCAGCTCCAGTACCACGGCTTTGAGAAATTACACAAAAAACCAAGCCATTTCCTGCTTGACAAATGGTCAAGGGATATGAATAGGCAGTTTTCAGATAAAGAAATCAAAACTATCAATAAACACATGAAAAAGTGTTCTAAATCTCTCATAATTAGAGAAATGCACATCAAAACAACTCTAAGGTGCCACCTCACACCTTTGTGTCATATTGGCCAATATGACAGCAAAGGAAAATAATAAATGTTGGAGGGGTTGTGGCAAAATTGGGACACTAATATGTTAAATTTAATTGTGGTTGAGTCTGAAATATATTAATTATGTGGTTTAAATTGGTGGTCGCCAGGGATTTAACTTCTAAATCCCAAAATGAATTTCTAAAGTAAAATGTAATTTATGGGAGTTTTATTTACAATAGAGGTTAGATATTAAGAAAGTGAGAAAAGAGTAGAGAGGGAGAGAGAGGTCTGGCTTACTCAGAGCCAAATAGAAATTCTATGGCCCCAATCAGGAAAACAGTCTCAAGACAATGGGTTTACTAAATCAGCCTTTCACTCAGCAGTCTGAGATCTCCTGCCCCAGTTCCTCCAGGGGTCAGGTTTCACAGCTAAGTCCCAGTGTCCATCTTTCAGTCTCTCCTCCAAGTGAGACTCGAATCAAATTGAATATCTTCTTCTGGCTTCTGGTCCTCTTTTTAAAGATCTTTTTCTCTTGTGTCACCTCCCCTAAAGTTCAAGTCTACCAATCACAGCAAATGCTCCTCTCCAGGACTGCCCACTCTCTAGTTCACACCTTCTTTGGTTAGATTATACCTTTTTTGGTCACTTAACACCTTTTTTTGGTTAGTTCACCTTTTGTAGTTAGTTAACATCTTTCTGTAGTTAAAATGGATAGATATACTTCAAATACTGACTTACTTCCTTTTTGTAGATTAAAATCTAAAAATAGACTGGATTACAATTCAATCTTCCCAGTAAAGGAAGAGCTAAGTACCTTCATTGTTACAATCAGGAGATACAATTTAATCTTCACAATAAAGGAAGAGCTAAGTACTTTCATTGTTATAATCTGGGGAGAGCTAAATTCAATCTTCACAAATGCATTGTTGGTGGAGTTGTGAATTCATCCAGCCATTCTGGAAAGCAATTTGGAATTATACCCAAAGGACTTTAAAAGAATACATATCCTTTGATCTAGCAATACCACTATTGGGTTTGTACCCCAAAGAGATAATAAGGAAAAAGACTTGTACAAAAATATTCATAGCCACACTCTTTGTGGTGGCAAAAAATTGGAAAATGAGGAGGTGTCCCTCTATTTCAGAATGACTGAACAAATTGTGGTATCTGATAGGGATGGAATACTATTGTGCTGTAAGGATTAATGATCTGGAGATTTTCCATATGAACTGTGAGAACCTCAATGAACTGATGCAGAGTGAAAGGAGTAGAACCAGGACAACCTCTTACACAGAAAGTAAAACATTGTGAAACTGTCCAATGTAATAGACTTTGCTACTAGTAGCAATGCAACAAGCCAGGATACTCCTGACAGACTTATGTAAAAGAATGCTATCCACACTGAAAGAAAGAACTGTGGGAGTAGAAATGCAAAAACAAAACATATAACACCACTTATCACATGTATGTATGGGTATATAATTTGGGGTTTAGGCTTTTAAAAATCACTCTATAGCAAAAATGAATATGGAAATAGGTATCAAGTGACAACAGTTGCATACTTAGTGGAATTTCTTGTTGACTCTGGGAGTGGGGAGGGAAGAGGGCAGGGAAAGAAAATAAATCATGTAAACATGGGAAAATATGCTAAAAATTAATAAATTAAATTAAATATAAAAGAAGCATGTGTGCTGTCAGTCATTTTCATCAGGCTTCGTTTCAAAGGGATGACGTCTTCAGTGAAAAGACACAGCTCAGGGATAATTGACTGGTGGCCAAGGGAGATATGACTGGAGACTTGGTTACGAGTGACACGAGACCAAGGACAGGAATGAAAATGACAGAATTCTAGGGTAGGAGCCAGGGACTGACTGGAGAATTAGGTGAACAAGTGAGAGAGAGGGACCAGGACCTGAGGAGAGATCACAGTGTCTGTGAACAGTAAAAGAAGTGTCCCCCTTTGTCTGTGTTGCAGAGATCATTGGGCCAACTGGAGGGAGATTGGTGGGGCACAAGCAGAGGGAAAGATAGTTGCCATGGGGGAGAGTAAAAAAAAAACTCACTTTAGTGTCATGCTATTGATTATTATTCTCTTTTATTAAATGCTTTTGCTTTACAAAGTCAAGTCAATGAAGATTTATTAAGCACCTACTAATTCTGTGCTAATCATTGGGCTAAGTATTGGGGTTACAAGGAATGGCATGAACAGTCCATTACCTCAAGGAGCTCCTGTTCTAATGGGAAAGACAACACGCAAACATTTAGGTACCAATATGATGATATATACAGGATAAATGGAAGATAAAGAAATAGCAGTGGGGGCTCCTGACATGTGGATTTAAATAGATAACTTACCCCTGTGCTACCAGGGACCTGGATGGTACGTGAAAAGGGGCCAGATAGAGAAAAGATAGCAGGCGCTATACCCACAAATACCTTGGTGTGTTTATGACCCAAAATCAGGGTCATAAAGGGTCAAATATGACTGAAATGCCTAAACAAGTAGGCAGAAGACTAGAGGATTTAAATGACTTGCTCAAGGTCATAGGAAATATCAGAGCTGGAATTTGAGCCCACATCTTTTGATTCCAAACCCTGGGCTCTTTTCACTAGGCCTACTACTTCTCTTAATTATTTGCTTATTATATCCCATTGCCTTTGGTATTCCCAGGATCCTGCATGTCTCTCTCTAAACCTGTTTATATATATATATATATATTTTTGTCTTTGCTTCTCTCCTTCACCTCTCTCTCTCTCTCTCTCTCTCTCTCTCTCTCTCTCTCTCTCTCTCTCTCTCTCTCTGTCTCTCTCCTCTCTGACTCTCTCTCTGTCTCTCTGTCTCTCTCTCCCTCCCTCTCTCTTTCTCTCTCTGTATCTGTCTCTCTCCTCTCTGACTCTCTCTCTCTCCCCCTCCCTCCCTCTCTCTTTCACCCTGTCTCTGTCTCTCTCTTTGTTTCTTTCTCTTCCCCTCTCCCTTTCTCTCTCTCTCTCTCTGTCTTTGTCTATCTCCTTCTCTCTCTGTGTCTCTTCCTCTCTTCCCCTCTCTCTGTCTCTATCTCTCTCTGTCTCCCTCTCTCTGTCTCTCTGTTTCTATCTCTTTCTGTCTCTGTCTCTTTCTCTCTGTCTCTCTCTCTCCTTCTCTCTCTATATCTATATCTGCACATCTCTGTCTACCCACACCTCCAGCTTCTCACTCTGTTGCAATTTTCAGATGATGTCATACTTTCTGCCCTGGATCCAGCCACTGTGGAGGTTTTAGACAATTATCAGTGTCATTTTTGTGTCTGTCTAGTTTCAGCACAAACAGAAGACATTTTTGAGGCATTGCCAAAAATAATCATTTTGATCATGGCCTTAGAAGACAGAGGCAAGAAAATAATTTGGAGTCAGTGTTTAATCTGTCCCAGGGGCCTATCTTCTTTTTTTTTAATTGTTTTTTTAGCTGTGATTAAAATCATTTCAATCATGATAAGGAAATGAAACTCTTCTGAAGTCTAAAGAGTTAATGGTGGGCAGGAACTTCTGAAGGGCTAGCTGGGAGCCCCAGGTCTGTGTGAACCGTCATCAGGAGATGTCTTCTGGGGAGAAAAGCCCTTGTCATGATCACTGATGTAGTTGGCTGTGGCATCGAATCCCATCTTTGCTGCACTGTGACCTGTGTGATCTTGGGCCTTTTTGAAAAGGTTATTTCTAAAATGAGGGGAGTTAGACTAACTGACTTCTACAATTCCTCCGGCTCTGGATCTGTGATGATCTGAGGCTAAGATTCTTCATTTCTTCGGGTCTTCCTCTGTAAAATGAAAATCTTCTAGAATTCCTTCCAGCTCTACATCTTTGAACCGATGACCTTTGCCTACTCTGTCCATCACTTCTCTGGACCTTTGTTTCTTCCTCTGTGCAATGAGAGGATTGGACTAGTTGATCTCTAATGTTGTATCTATAAATGGTGGAGCAGAGACTTCTGATGGAGACCCTAAATGACTTTCTCTATTCACTATCTCCTTCCTTACCTCCTAGTAGTTATCCTATTTTGGCAGGCTTGCATAAAGGACCCCATGACACCAACCCTTGAAGCAGATGCTTGGCTGCTTGGTTCACAGAATCAAGGATTACAAGCTGAGAGGGACCTTAGTGAATCTACTAGTTCAACCCTCTCATTTTACAAAGGAGTAGACTGAGGCTCAGAAGGTAGTAGGTAGCAGAATTGCTATTCATATCTAGGATCTCTGATTCAAAATACTCTGGTCTCGCTAGAACATCATGTTGTCTCACCATCTTTACATGGAAAGGCAGATGGCATGACAGAGTGGAAAAAAGTTTGGAGTCAGAAGTTCTGGGTTCAAAACTCAGCTCTGCTGATTACTACCTTTGCCATCATGGACAAGACATTTACTTCTCATGCCCGAGTTTCCTCATCTATAAAATGGAAAGAAATGAGGATTTGGGGAGAAGCTAGGTGGCTCAGTGGATTAAGAGCCAGGTCTGGAATTGGGAAGACTTGAGTTCAAATCTGGCCTCAGACACTTCCTAGCTGTGAGACCCTGTGAAAGTCACTTTAACCACATTTTCCCAGCTCTTGTCTTCTGGGACTTAAAGTTGTCTGTCTTTAAGTTGATCCTAGGACAGAAGGTAAAATTAAAAAAAAGAGAGAGAAAGAGGGAAAGAGCTGAATTAGATGATCTCAAGGGCTCTTTCTATCTCTAAATCTAGAAAAGCATAAAACAAAAGACCTATTTTTACAGTAGCACAATTGACTTAATGATACAGGATCTTGTGTTTCTAGTTGATAGATTTTTAAAAGTATCAGAGTTTGAGGCTTTTCCCCCAACAAACAGTCTGGAGTGAATATGTAAAGAACACAGATGATTCCATGATGAACCTCTGATGATTAGCATCAAATGAGCCGGATAACGGAGAAACTATGTGTTCACCAAAAGTGTTTGCTACTGTCTGAGCCTAGGAGGGATCATTCATTCATTCCCTTTCCCCTGGGCTTTGAGAGGGATGGCCCTGGGATCCCACTTGAGCCAATGGATCTCTGAGAGCCCCCATTCCTGCCAGGAGGCTAAAAATGGAGAATTGTCTCTCTTACTTTAATGTGTCTTAAAATAAGAAGTGAAAAATCTCATAAAGGACAGGAGCCCCATGCAGTGGTTGCATAGTTTGGCACGCTTATTTATGACAAACATCTCTCTGTCTTGCAAATCCATCCTAGAGGTTATGGGAAAATTCTCCATTGGCCTTGTTTTTTTAGCTCCTCACATGGGACTGTGGCTTTGCCCTTTTCTCACTCACTCAGGCAGGACTCTCCAGTGGCAGTTACTAGAGTGGGGGGGGGGTCCCCCTCCCTCCAGCAGGGAAAAGCAGCCAGTCTGACTTTGTCTTCCTCCCCTGTGAGAAGTAGGTCAGCAGCAGCCTTTGTAGGGGCTTGTGGGAGAGAAGCAGGCAGATGGAGGATGGAGCCCAGACATCTCTGAACCAGTTCCAGAGCTTGCCTTCTGGAGCCTTATTGGGATTGGATGTTCCAGTCCTATCCGAGCCTCATTTTGCTTTGCACCTTCTGAATACAGCTCATAAGTCCTACCCATTTATGGTCTTGGGTTCAAATCATGGAACCTCTTATTCGCCTCCTTTAACTAGTTTTGCTCCTTTGTAGTTAAAAAAAACTCTGATGTTTCTACAAGTTTAGATATTCTATTGCTCATCATGGAACAAACCCAGCATTGTAGCACTGGAACAATACAATAATCAATCAATAAACATTTATTAAGCATCTACTGTATTCCAGGCATTGGGTTAGGTACTGGGGATATAAAGAAAGGGAAGAAACAATCAAGAAGCTTATATTCTATCAGAAATAATAATCTGTAAGACAACAACAATAATAATAATAACAATAACAATAGCATACATTCTTGAGAAAGGAAATAAACATTTATTAAGTGTCTACTATGTGCCAGACACTGTGCTTTTTTTTTTTTTAATCCTTACCTTCTGTATTAGAATTAATACTGGGTATGGGTTCTAAGGCAGACTGGTAAGGACTAGGCAAAGGGGGTTAAGTGACTTGCCCAGGGTCACACAGATAGGAAGTATCTGAGGTCAGATTTGAACCCAGGGCCTCCCTTCTCTGGGCCTGGCTCTCAATCCACAGAGCCACCTAGTTGCTCCCTGTGCTAAATATTTTACAAATATTATCTTGTCATCCTCACAACAACCTTGTAGAATAGGTGCTATTATTATCTCTATTTTACAGTTGAGGAAACTGAGGTAAGCAGAGGTGAAATGACTTGACTGGGATCACACGATTAATTAGTGTCTGATGTTAGATCTGAACTCAGGTGTAAATGAATACAGTGTCTTTCTGTTTTCCTCAGAGTAGTTTGGGTTTTTCCAAACTTCAAACTCAAGTCTCTAGGAGCAAAAGCATGGCACAGTCATTCTCCCTCTCCCTCTCCCTCTCTGTCTCTCTCTCTCCCTTACCCCCGCACTTTCTCCCACCTCTCCTTTTCTCTCTGCCTCTCTCTTTTCCTCACTCCCCACCTCTCCTTTTTCTTTGTCTCTCTGTCTCTTGTCTTTGTCTCTCTCTTCCACTCTCTCCCTTTTCCTCTTTCTTTTCTCTCTGTGTCTGACTCTCTGTCTCTCTGTCTCTGTCTCCCTGCCCCCAACCCTCCTTCCTTCCTGTCTGTCTCTGTCCCTCTATCCCTCTACCTGGAATGTACTTGTGGGTGGGTACCAGACTAAAGACTTGGTGAAGGACTGAGTCAGTTCTGGGATTGTCCCACTCTACGACTCTTCTTTCTCATGGTTCCTGTAGTCCCCTATATATAGCTCCAGGCTTGGTTTGCTTTAGCTGTTGCCTTTCCTTCACTGGTCTCAGGGATGTAGAGGGGTCAGCTCCTAGGAAGGTTACTATCAGCAGTCAATGGAGTAGGTCACCCTTGCTTTGGTATGATATGGGGTGTTGGAGATGACTCAACATGACGTTCTCCATTCGCTAGCACATGCCTGAAACTCTGAGCAAAGCCTTTTATTATAGTTGGGTTAAATTTGTATGCAAACTCCCTTGGGAGTAAATGAATGAATTAAAAAGCATTTATTAAGTGTCTACTATATGCACAGCACTATGCTAAAGGCTGGGGCTATACAATTAGAAAAGCAGCACAGTCCCCACTCTCAGGGAGTTCCCATTCTAATGGGGAGACGAGACCCACAAGAGGTTTGAGCTACAAATCAGCTGGAAAAGCCCAGCGTTCTCTGGGGGCAAAGTATTAGGCAATGAATGCATCTTTCTGATTAATTTCCATGGATAAAGCCCATCTGTTTCTGATTTTGAACTCCATATTTGATGATGTCCAAGAGTCATGGAGAGAACTTCCTTTTCTGGGTTTGTTGGTAGCTATGGCTGCTGAGAAGGCAACTTTATTTTTTAATTTAAAAAAAATTATTTATTGAAAATATTTTCCCATGTTTATAGGATTCATTTTTCTTTCCCTCCCCTTTCTTCCCTCCCCCCCGCCCCCAGCCAACAAGCAATTCTATGGGGTTGTACCAATGTTATCACTTGATACCTATTCCCATATTATTCATTTTTATTTTGTTTTCATCTTGCTTTTATTTGTTTGGTAATGTCACATTTACCCCCGTGCCATGAGTTTTTGATTCTTCAGTTTCTTTTGGGATATCTTTTTCTTTTGAGCAACCTCTTCTTCTGGTTTAGGAACAATCTGCTCCTTTTCAGTAAGTATCATCTCAATATGGCAAGGGGAACTCAGGTATGGGCTGATTCGCCCCTGAGCCCTGTAAGTCCATCTTCACATTTTGGGAGCTTTGTTAACCTGGATATGCTCAATGACAAGAGAATCCACATCCAAACCCGTAAGTTCTGCATTACTCTCTGCATTTTTAAGCATTTGCACCAAGAATTCAGCACTCTTTTTGGGCCAACGACCTTGTGCCCAACCCCACTGCTTAGCCTGGGCACACCTGCCAACTCCACCATTGTACCGATGGAAAGGAACACACTGTTTCTTCAATGTGACATCTTTCAAATATTTGGTAGCTTTTCGGATATGCATGCCCTTGATAGTTTGGGCTGTTTCATGGGTGTTCTTGAAGTGGACCCAGAGATTTGAGCCCCTTGACTTGTAGGATTTAGAAAATCATTCAAGGAGAGACAATTTAAGAATTATTGGCCTACCAGAAGACCATGGCAAAAGGAAAAGCCTGGACATCATACTACAGGAAATTATCCAAGAAAACTGCCCCAATATCTTAGAACAAGAGGGAAAAGTGGAGATTGAAAGAATCCACAGATCACCTCCTGTACTTAATCCCCAACTGACAACACTCAGGAATGTTATAGCCAAATTCAAGAACTATCAGACCAAAGAAAAGATATTACAAGCTGCCAAGAAGAAGTCATTCAGATACCAAGGAACCACAGTGAGGATAACGCAGGATCTAGCTGCATCCACACTGAAAAACCGAAAGGCATGGAATATGATATTCTGGAAAGCAAGGGAACTAGGTCTACAACCAAGAATCAACTACCCAGCAAAACTGACTATATTCTTATAGGGGAAAGTATGGTCATTCAACAAAATAGAAGAATTCCAAGAATTAGTAAAGAAAAGACCAGACCTGAACAGAAAATTTGACGTCCAAGCACAGAACTCAAGAGAATCATCAAAAGGTAATTAAAAAAGAGGGAAAAAAGAAAAACAAAACAAAACAAAAAATGTTTTTAAGAGACTCAATAAGTTAAATGATATGTATCCCTATAAGAAAAGAGGTCATTGGTAACTCTTAAAAACTGTTGTTATTACCTGGGCAGCAAAAAGAATTACACCTAGAGGGAACAGGGACAAACTGTATAGGATGAAAGGACAAGACATAAATAGGTATATAGATATATGCATGCATAAATACATATACATGTGTATGCATATATATAACTAGAGCTAAAAATAGGTTAATATTAAAAGAAATGGGAAAAGAAACAAATGGGGGTAAATTTGTATGTCACAAAGAAGCTCATGGTGGGAGGGGGGAGAACATCAATACACTGGAAGGGTAAAGAGGTAGGAGATCGGAAATACTCAACTCTTACGTGCTTTGAAATTGACCCAAAGAGGGAAGAACAATCCAATCCATTGGGGCAGAGAATAGATTTGCGCCCTATAGGGGAGTAGAAGGGTAACAAATGGACTGGTGGGGAGGGAAGCAGTACAAGGGAGGGAGGGGGCGGGGGGTTAATTTTAGAAAGACTACAGGAAAAATAAGGGGGGGAACAAGAAGGGAGGTGGGTAGAAAGGGAAGTAAAATAAGGAACTAGGGGGACTGATTAAAAACAAACATTGGTGTAGAAGGAAATAGCAAAAGAAGAAAAGGCAGGAATAGAAGTAGAAATCAAAATGCTGGGTAATACACAGCTAGTAATCATAACTCTGAATGTGAATGGAATGAACTCACCCATAAAAAGCAAGCAAATAGCAGAGTGGATTAGAATCCAAAACCCCATCATATGCTGTCTACAAGAAACACACATGAGGAAGGTAGATACACATAGGGTGAAAGTAAGAGAGTGGAGCCAAATCTATTGGGCATCAACTGATAAAAAGAAGGCAGGAGTCACAATCATGATATCTGACAAAGTAAAAATAAATCTAGTTAAAAGAGATAGGGAAGGTAATTACATCCTGATAAAAGGCAGTATAGACAATGAGGAAATATCTGTACTCAACATGTATGCACCAAATGGCATAGCATCCAAATTTCTAAAGGAGAAACTAGAGGAGCTCAAGGATAAAATAGATAGAAAAACTATACTAGTGGGAGACGTGAACCTTCCTCTATCTGAACTAGATAAATCAAACCAAAAAATAAATGAGAAAGAGGTAACAGAAGTGAATGAAATCTTAGAGAAATTAGAGTTAGTAGACATGTGGAGAAAAATAAATAGGGACAAAAAGGAATATACCTTCTTTTCAGCAGCACATGGTACATTCACAAAAATTGACCATGTATTAGGGCATAAAAACATTGCAAACAAGTGCAAAAGAGCAGAAATAATAAATGCAACTTTCTCAGATCACAATGCAATAAAAATAATAATTAGTAAGGGAACATGGAGAGGTAAATCAAAAATTAATTGGAAATTAAACAATTCGATTCTTCAAAACCAGTTAGTTAAAGAACAAATCAGAGAAACTATTAATAACTTCATTGAAGAAAATGACAATGATGAGACATCCTTTCAAAACCTATGGGATGCAGCCAAAGCAGTACCCAGGGAGAAATTTATATCCTTGAGTTCATATATTAACAAATTAAGAAGGGCAGAGGTCAATGAATTGGGCATACAAATTAAAAAATTAGAAAGCGAACAAATTAAAACTCCTCAGATGAAGACTAAATTAGAGATCCTAAAACTCAAAGGAGAAATTAACAAAATTGAAAGTCAAAGAACTATTGATTTAAAAAATAAGACTAGAAGCTGGTACTTTGAAAAAACAAATAAAATAGACAAAATACTAGTCAGTCTAATTAAAAAAGGAAAGAAAAAACCAAATTGACAGTATCCAAGATAAAAAAGATCTCACCTCTAATGAAGGGGAAATTAAGGCAATCATTCCAAAAACTACTATACCCAATTATATGGCAACAAATATGTCAATCTAGATGATATGGATGAATACTTACAAAAATATAAATTGCCTAGACTTAAAAGAGGAAGAAATAAATTACCTAAACAACCCCATATCAGAAAAAGAAATTGAACAAGCCATCAAAGAACTCCCTAAGAAAAAATCCCCAGGTACAGATGAATTCACAAATGAATTCTATTAAACATTCAAAGAACAATCAATCCCAATACTATGCAAACTATTTGACAGAATAAGTCAAGAAGGAGTTCTACCAAATTCATTTTATGACACAAACATGGTACTGATCCCAAAGCCAGGCAGGTCAAAAACAGAGAAAGAAAACTATAGGCCAATCTCCCTAATGAATATAGATGCAAAAATCTTAAATAGGATACTAGCAAAAAGACTCCAGCAAGTCATTACAAGGGTAATCCACTATGACCAGGTAGGATTCATACCAGGAATACAAGGATGGTTCAATATTAGGAAAACCATCCACATAACTTACCATATTAACAAGAAAACTGAGAAAAGTCACATGATTATCTCAATAGATGCAGAAAAAGCCTTTGATAAAATACAACACCTATTTCTATTGAAATCACTAGAAAGTATAGGAATAGAAGGGCCTTTTCTAAAAATAATCAACAGTCTATATCTAAAACCATCAGCAAACATCATCTGTAATGGGGATAAACTAGAAGCCTTCCCAATAAGATCAGGAGTAAAACAAAGATGCCCATTATCACCTCTATTATTTAACATTGTACTAGAAACACTAGCAGTAGCAATTAGAGAAGAAAAAGAAATTGAAGGTATTAAAATTGGCAATGAGGAGACCAAGCTATCACTCTTTGCAGATGATATGATGGTTTACTTAAAGAATCCTAGAGAATCAACCAAAAAGTTACTCAAAATAATCAACAACTTTAGCAAAGTTGCAGGATACAAAATAAACCCGCGTAAGTCACCAGCATTTCTATATATCTCTAACCCATTTCAGCAGCAAGGAATAGAAAGAAAAATACCATTTAAAATCACCCTAGACAATATAAAATACTTAGGAATCTATCTGCAGAGACAAACACAGGAATTATATGAACACAACTACAAAACACTCTCCACACAACTAAAACTAGATCTAAACAATTGGAAAAACATTGATTTCTCATGGGTGGGATGAGCTAACATAATAAAAATGACAATCCTACCTAAATTAATTTACTTATTTAGTGCCATACCCATTGAACTACCAAAAACACTTATTTACTGAATTAGAAAAAACCATAACTAAGTTCATTTGAAAGAACAAAAGATCAAGGATATCCAGGGAAATCATGAAAAAAAAATCAAAGGAAGGTGGCCTTGCAGTCCCAGATCTCAAACTATACTATAAAGCAATGGTCATCAAAATAATTTGGTACTGGCTAAGAGACAGAAAGGAGGATCAGTGGAATAGACTTGGGGTAAATGACCTCAGCAAGACAGTCTATGACAAACCCAAAGACCCCAGCTTTTGGGACAAAAATCCACTATTTGATAAAAACTGCTGGGAAAATTGGAAGACAGTGTGGGAGAGATTAGGTTTGGATCAACACCTCGCACCCTACACCAAGATAAATCCATAATGGGTGAATGACATGAACATAAAGAAGGAAACTATAAGTAAATTAGGAGAACACAGAACAGTATACATGTCAGACCTTTGGGAAGGGAAAGATTTTAAAACCAAGCAAGACTTAGAAAGAGTCACAAAATGTAAAATAAATAATTTTGACTACATCAAATTAAAAAGGTTTTGTACATACAAAACCAATGTAACTAAAATCAGAAGGAAAGGAACAAATTGGGAAGCAATCTTCATAAAAACCTCTGACAAACATTTAATAACCCAAATTTACAGAGCTAAATCAATTGTACAAAAATCAAGACATTCTCCAATTGATAAATGGGCAAGGAACATGAACAGGCAGTTTTCAGATAAAGAAACCATAACTATTAATTAGTACATGAAAAAGTGTTCTAAATCTCTCATAATCAGAGAGATGCAAATCAAAACAACTTTGAGGTATCCCCTCACACCTAGCAGATTGGCTAACATGATAGCAAAGGAAAGTAATGAATACTGGAGGGGATGTGGCAAAGTCAGGACATTAATTCATTGCTGGTGGAGTTGTGAATTGATCCAACCATTCTGGAGGGCAATTTGGAACTATGCCCATGGTGATAAAAGACTGCCTGCCCTTTGACCCAGCCATAGCACTGCTGGGTTTGTACCCCAAAGAGATAATAAGGAAAAAGACTTGTACAATGAATATGAATATTCATAGCTGCACCTTTGTGGTGGCTAAAAATTGGAAAATGAGGGCATGCCTTTCAATTCGGGAATGGCTGAACAAATTGTGGTATATGTTGGTGATGGAATACTATTGTGCTAAAAGGAATAATAAAGTGGAGGAATTCCATGGAGACTGGAACAACCTCTAGGAAGTGATTCAGAGTGAAAGGAGCAGAACCAGGAAAACATTGTACACGGAGACCGATACAGTGTGGTACAATCAAATGTAATGGACTTCTCCATTAATGTCAATGCAATGTCCCTGAACAATCTGCAGGGATCTAAAAAACACTATCCACAAGCAGAGGATAAACTATGGGAGTAAAAACACTGAGGAAAAGCAACTGCTTGACTACAGGGGTTGAGGGAATATGATTGAGGAGAGATTCTAAATGAACACTCTAATGCAAATACAACAACATGGAAATGGGTTCAGACAAGGACACATGCGATACCCAGTGGAATAGCACGTAGGCTATGGGAGGGGTGATGGGGGGCGGAGGAAAAGAAAATGATCTTTGTTTCCAATGAATAATGTTTGAAAATGACAAAATAAAATCATGTTTAAAAGGAAAAAAAAAAGAAAGAAATCTCACATCACTTCATAAACCTTATATCTGGCTACAATCTATTCTTAATTAGGCTAATTAACAAATAGTTCATTACATTGGGAAGGTTGACATATAAGCATTAAAGTAGTCATTTCAATGATCAGAGTTCTCATGACTTTCCACTTGTTCATCTTTACAATATTGTTATTATTGTACAAACTGTCCATCTGTCTCTGCTTACTTCATTCTGGATCAGTCTTCCCAGATTTCTTTGAAACATTTCCTTTGAGATAAAAAAAGATATTTTCTTTTATTAGTTACATGAAATAATTTTCCCTGTAAATTTCCTGAAATTATAAGATCCAAATTGCTTCCTTCCATCCCTATCCTCTCCCTTCCCAGAGATGATAAGCAATTTGATCTGGGTTATATACATGTATTATCATGCAAAACCCATTTCAATATTGCTAATCATTGTAAGAAAATACTCACATTAAATCAAACCCCCAAATAAACTAAAGTGAAAAATCATCTGCTTTAATCTGCATCTGCCTCCAGCGGTTCTTTCTCTGGAGGTGGGTGGCATTCTTTGTCATAAATCCTTCAAAATTGTCCAGGATCATTGCATTGCTGAGAGAATCCTTTCAGAATTTCTTATGAGACAGTTGTCTTTCCCATAGTTTGCTCAGCCATTCCCTGATTGACTTGGAGCCCCTTAGTTTTTATTCTTTGCCACCACAAAAGAAGCTGCTAGCAATATTTTTGTACATATGGGTCCTTCTCATCTTTCTTTGATCTTCTTGGAGTATAAGTCTAGTAGTTGGTATTGTTGATTCAGTTTTGTTACCATTTGGGCATAGTTTTTTTTCAACTCTTTCTCTCTTAGTAATGACTCTAAGACAGAAGGAAAAGGGCTAGGAAAATGTGGTCAAGTGACTTGCCCAGGATCACACAACTAGGAAGTGCTCAAGACCATATTTGAACCCAGGTCTTCCCTACTCCAGACTCTGGGCTCTATCCACGAAACCACCTAACTCTCGGCTTTGAGAATTGCTCTCCAGAATAACTAGGATGCTTCCCAGCTCTGCCAACTAAGCACTGTGTGAAGACTGGATTTAGCTCTCCCCTGATTATAACAATGAAGATACTTAGCTCTTCCTTTATTGTGAAGATAAAACTGTAATCTCCTGATTGTAACAATGAAGGTACTTAGCTCTTCCTTTATAGTGAAGCTAGAATTGTAATCTACAATCTATTTTTAGATTTTAATCAACAAAAAGGTGTTAACTCAGTATTTGAAGTACATCTAACCATTTTAACTACAAAAAGGTGTTAAGTAACTACAAAAGGTGAACTAACCAAAAAAGGTGTTAAGTAACTACATAAGTAACCTAACCAAAGAAGGTGAGAACTAAAGAGTGGGCAGTCCTGGAGAAAAGCATCTGCTGTGATTGGTAGATGTGAAAATTTAGGGGAGGTGACATAAGAGAAAAAGATCTTTAAGGGGACCAAAAGGGCAGAAGGTTCATTCGAGATATGTTCGATTGGATATTTGATTTGAGTTGGAGAAGGATCTCTGACTCAGAGTTGGACTCGAAGGAGAGACTGGAAGACAGACACTTGAGGAGTGACCAGAAGACAGACACCCAGACTTCTTTCCATTTAGACTGTCACCGTTGGTGAGTGAAAGGCTGACTTAAGTGATCCTGCTTTTCTCTTCCCCTGGCTGGGGCTTAGAAATTCTAACTGATATAAGAAGAAGCCAGAGTTTTCTCTTTCTCTCTAATTCCTTAATATCTTCCTTCTGTTGTAAATATTATAAATAAACTACCATAAATTCCATTTACTTTAGTAATTCATTTTGGGATTTAGAAATTAAACCCATGGTGACCACCTATAATAATATATTTCAGTCTCAACCACAAAATTAATTTTAACAACTGACATTCTTATTTTCCTATAGCACCTCTAGACTTTATGATTTTCATTTTTTGGTCAGCTTTGCCAGTCTGATGGATATGAGCTGGAACCTCAGCATTACTTTAATTTGTATTTCTTTAGTTATTATTGATTTGAAGCATTTTTTTCCCATGGAAAAGCACATATTTTCCACACCAATATTCTCTCCATGCCACTCCCAATCACTGAGTGTCACATATTTTAGAAGAATCAAAATTGTAAAAAGGGGCAATGGAAAGCCACATGATGGGCTTCTCTATAGTGCCAACAGGCACTCGGGTATAAACCACAAGAGTTCATCAAAGATATCACTTCTTAGCCTTTTGGCTAAGATCAAGTATAAGAATTCATCAAAGACATGTATGCCTGGGAAAAAAAGATGTGGGCCAATTATAGAGTTAGAGTGGGAGAGCAGAAGAGCTGTCATTTACACTTCTCTTTAAAATTGGGGTACCTAGGTGACATAGTGGCTAGAGTGCCAAGTCTAGAGTCAGGAAGACTCATCTTCATGAATTCAAATCTAGCTTCAGATGCTTATTTGGTGTGTGACCCTGGGCAAGTCACTAAGCCATGTTTATCTCAGTTTCCTCATTTATAAAATACATTAGAGAAGGAAATGGCAAATTGCTCCAGTATCTTTGCCAAGAAAATCCTTAATGGGGTCACACAGAATCAGACACAACTGAAAAACAACAGAACAACAATAAAAACTGAAAATTTGCTGAGCAATCTTCACATACTATTTCACTTGAGCCTAACAATGATTCTAATTACTATCTCCATTTTACAGATTAGAAAACTGAGGTTTAGTTATGTGGAAGAGGCATGAAGGAAGAGAGAATTTCATGCATGTAAGACAAAGTAAAGGACCTCAGCTGTCAATCAAAAAAGAACATTCCAAATAGAATGTTCCCAGGAAGGACAGTTGGAGAGTCAAGCCAGGCTGAAGAGGGTTCTAAGAAGCTGGGAACAGGTCCCTTGTTAGCTTCTGTCCTAGGCTGAAGGACCCTTGGGGGGACTTCTGGAGCTAGGCTGAGAAGAAATTAACTTTTGTTGGTGGTTTAGTGTGGTGAAGAAGATATTTATGTCTCTGAGATTTGAGTTTGAAGGAAGAAGAAAGAAGATTAAAGAGTTGTCCTCCCATCTCCCTGACAGATTTTTGTGTCACAGTTGTGACAGGACTGACTTCCCAAAATTCTCTCTTACATAGTTAGTGGTATGATGATCCTATACCTAATGTATGTCACAAGCAGTATACAAACCAATATTTCTCAACTCCAGCACTAGCATTGTATCTACTCTACCCCTTGGTGCTATTCTGATATCCAGGAAAGTAAGCTTTCAGTGTATCACGTAAATTAAAAAAAATGTATGATTTACAGAAAGACGTGAACAAGAACCACTCAGGATAAGAAGACACAGTGTTATAAATTTAGTGCTTAGAGGGGCTTAAAGGATATCTATTCCAGCACTTTAATTCTACAGTTGAGTAACAAAAACCCAGAAAGGTTAAGTTATTTTCCCAGGGCCAAACAGCTAGCATCTGAGATGAGATTTGAAATCTAGATTTCAAGACTGACCGATCTTTCTACTGTGATAGAGACATGATCTCTATTTCACTACCTAAAAGTCCAACATTCTGAACAGTGAGCTACAGGATAGTTTCAATATTTATGAGCAGATCTCCAGTGAGATCTTGGATCCATTTTTTTTAAACCCTTACCTTCCATCTTAGAATCAATACTGTGTATTGTTTCCAAGGCAGAATAAAGGTAAGGTCTAGACAATGGGGGTCAAGTGACCTGCCCATTGTCACACAGCTGGGAAGTATCTGAGGTCAGATTTGAACACAGGACCTCTCATCTCTAGGCCTGGCTCTCAATCCACTGAGATACTCATCTGCCCCTGAGATCTTGGACCTATTGAAGCACTAAAGTGATCCTCTAATCGACATAAGAGTCTTATATTCTCTGTCCTTGGAGCTTATGCCAGCAAAAACTTTTGACCAAGCTGGAAACTCTTCCAGTGTAGACCAACTGATGGGCTTCCTGTTGATCAACTCATCTCCAGCTTAGCTAAGGGCACAGAAGCTCATCTTCCATTGGTTGGACACCAAAGTGATGAGTTTTTCAGCCAAAGTAAGTCATGAAGACCACAGGGATGGCAGTTTGCCTTACTGGAGAGTAAGGATTCCAGATCTTTGCAATCCAATGGAATCTATATCTTTTGTGGGGATGGATATTCAGGTCTGAGGTCACATCTTCAATGTTTCAAACGACTTGTTTTTAAGAAAGAGAATGGCAAAAGATTTAACTTCTTGCCTTTTTTAGAATTTAGAAGCAGGAACACAATACTTTATTTACAGAATATAAGTTTTTCAAATTCAACATTGCTTGGATATGATCTGATCAGGAAAGCCTTCCCTAAAATTATTAAAGCACTTTTAGGCCCTCCAGACAGCTCATTAATTCTTTGGAATTGACCCAAAGTCAGCTCCAACCTCAGAGCAGCAGGGAGGAAGAGCCTGGGCTTTGGCAGAGAAGGGTGGGCTGAGTTTTTATAGTTGTGGAGTAAAAGGTCAAAGGGAGAGCTTGAATTGGGCTCCCTCCATCCCAGGCTTCCTGGGATTTGGGAAATGCTGGGACACTCCCTTAGAAAACTTCTCATTTGTCTGAAGCATCTGATGAATCTGTCACTCTCTATCTTCTTGCTCCCATAAAGTTTCAAACAAGCATCTGGGTTGCCTCCAGCTCTGAGCATTTTGGAGGATTTTTCCCATCACTGAATATACATCAGTTCTGGGGACTCTTAGGAAGGTCAAGATTATATTCTAAACTCAGAGAAAGGGAGAAAGGGAGGAGAGGTAGTAAATTCTCCCGACTCCTCCAGCACATTCATGGCCAAATGTAGAGTCTGGGAGAGGCCCTTTACCAAGGCAGATGGAGCTTATGGTGGCCCAGGGATCAGAGACCAGGCATGAATGAACTCTTTAGAAGAACCTGAAGTAGAGTGAATAACACAGATTTGTAAATATCAGCTTATATCTATATTGTATTAAAATGCTGTGAGTTCAGGGAAGGCAAGTGACTTCATCATCATCATCATCACCACCATCATCATCATCACCACCATCATCATCATCACCACCATCATCATCATCACCACCATCATCATCATCACCACCATCATCATCATCATCACCATCTTCTTCTTCTTCTTCTTCTTCTTCTTCTTCTTCTTCTTCTTCTTCTTCTTCTTCTTCTTCTTCTTCTTCTTCTTCTTCTTCTTCTTCTTCTTCTTCTTCTTCTTCTTCTTCTTCTTCTTCTTCTTCTTCTTCTTCTTCTTCTTCTCCCCCCCCTCCTCCTCAACAAGGATGCTCTCTATTATCAATCAACTAGTAGAATTTGATTTGATTTTCAAAAAGGAGGATTGACTGAGAAAGTATCAGCAGAACAGCAGTTTCAAAATGGTCTGGATTTTTTCCCTGAATACTGTACAAGGTCCCTAGGGAGACTGAGTTCAAACTTAAAGGATAATGGCAGTGAGGGTCAAAGTATATGGAACTCATGGCTAAGGCATACTGTCTGACTTCTGGTACTAGTTCTTTTTTCATTTTGAGAAACTCCTCATGAAGTTCCTCTTAAGCTAGCTCTCTGCTGGGCTCTGAGGATATTTGCCTTTCTTGAGTTTATGGCCAGAGCTCTCCATCAGGAGGAGATTACAATCCCAGAAGCCACCACTACCAGTCTGTCCCAGAGTCTTTGCTACCAGTCTCTAATGCCCTTTATCCATCTCTGATCACCTGAGTACTCACTCCTCTCTCATAATACTTAGTGACTTAATAAGATCAAGAAAGGTAAGCCCAGAAGAAACAAAGGCTCCAATGTGTTCATGGATATATGAGGACTAGGTAGGGAAAACCTAGGTTACTTAGAAGCTCAGGTTAGTTCTGCCTTACTTGCCACCAGGAAAGAAAAGAAAGGAAAGGGCTCAGAGTGAGGGTAGATCATTACTTTTAGCTGTGAATTTGGTTCTAGCTCATCCTTTCCTGAGTCATCAGTACTTCTAGCTCCTTAGTCAATGATTAGATTTTTTGCCATCACATAGTCCCACTCTCTCAGTCATGTATGGCTAGAAATAGGCTCTTCTAACTTTTCACACAGTTACTAATATCTTGGACAGGAAACATGCAGAAAAATATGTAAGAATTTCTTAAAGTCTTGGATCTTATTGTCCATTTGTCTCATTATATATTCTCCATACATATGGTCACATGTGTATACATACATATATAGAAGACACATTATTTAGGAATATAAGCACACATGTACATCCAGGCACATAACATACAATACACACATGTATATACATATGTGTGCGACTAGAGACACACACATATATACTCTGCTTCTTTCTATCTGTCTTTGTCTCTCTATCTCCCTATCTCTCCTTTTCTGTCTGTCTCTCCTTGTCTCCCTCTCATAGAATTTCCCAGAGACTATAAAGTGGTTTCCATGGCAGCATTTGCGAGTGTTGCAAAATTCTAACCCAGAGTTCAACAATTTAATGATGTCTTTAAACCTGGATTTCAAGGGCTATTTTTGGAGGCTTTTGGGAAAGAGAAGGCAAGTCTTGCTTGTTCTTGCCACATGGGAGGAAGTGCCATGGGCTTGGTCCCATGCTTGCCTGATCTCTGAGCCCAGCTCCCTTGACCCCTTTCTCTGTGACTCTGCTAGATCCTACTGTGGACAGTGGGAACAGGAAATGGATTTTTGTGCAGGTAAAGATTTAGGAAGAGATTTTTTTTACTGGAGAGAAACAGGAGACACCCCCACTTCATGTGACTGAGGTGGTGCAGGAGAGAGCAGATGCTGAAATCAACTGGAAGGGCTAAAAGGGAGATATGTATATACTGCTATCAATTCCCAAATCAAATGCCAAATTCCATAAACAGTGAAAGCTGTCAGCATATAGAGAATAATGTAGAAAAATATGCCTGAAGGCCTAACTCTTGAGGCAAAGTAGGACTAACCTTCTGAGGGGATGGTCCCTGATGCTTGTGGGATGCCAGCCCTTCAATCTACTGAAAGCAGTAGCCAACAATGCAAATCTTCACAGGTGGGACACATGAAATAAATGGTAGCTCAAAGAAGAGAATGATCTCACTTAGGAGAGGTCCACCTTCAATAGTTTCTAAAGCCACAAACCCTGGAGATCAAGAGACATCCTGCAGTTGGTTTCCTGTACATGTCTATGGTTTCAAGGGTTCAAGGTTCTGATATTCAAAAATTCTCTCTCCCTCATTTTCTCCTTCCTTCTTTTTCTCTCTCCCCTTTTCTTTCCTCTCCTCCTCTCTCTTACACACATACTTTCTTCTTCTTCTTCTTCTTCTTCTTCTTCTTCTTCTTCTTCTTCTTCTTCTTCTTCTTCTTCTTCTTCTTCTTCTTCTTCTTCTTCTTCTTCTTCTTCTTCTTCTTCTTCTTCTTCTTCTTCTTCTTCTTCTTCTTCTTCTTCTTCTTCTTCTTCTTCTTCTTCTTCTTCTTCTTCTTCTTCTTCCTCCTTCTCTCTCTGTCTCTGTCTGTCTGTCTGTCTGTCTGACTCTCTCTCTCTCCATGTCTACTTCTATCTCCTTTTTTGAGGTTATCTTGTGAAATCTTCCTACAACCAAATAAGCTAAGTTTCTCTCACTGGTACTAAGTGTCATCATGCCCATCATTTTCTCTTCTAATCAGGGTGGATTTCCCTCTATGTATGTAGGTGATAGTGCAGAACTATCTTTCTCTCTCCTCACCCAAATTGGAGTGGGTGTTACAAAAATAAACCACAGAGTAATGGGGAGAGAGAGTTAGATCTAACACTCAGGAAAATCAGGAAAGGCCTCAGAGAGGAGGAGGTATCTGAGTTGATTCCTGATTCTTGAATGGAGCTAGAGATTCCAAGGTCTTCAGAGATAAGGAAGAAGAACATTCTAGGTATAGAGTTCAGCTTAGACAAAGGTATCCAGATGGATGATTCTGTATTGTGGATGGGAAGACAGCCAGTGGGATGGCTTGGCTGGACCCTAGAATTCTTTAAGGGAAGCAATAGGAACTAAGTTGGGAAAGACTGATTGTTTTAGGCTAATCCTGAGGTAACTTGCTTATTCTAGCCTTTGAGTCTTTGGAGTTCCCTGGAGAAAGGATTAATGAATAAATCAAACTTTTATAACCTATCTACTATATGTCAGGCTCTATGCTAGGTCCACAGGTTACAAAGACAGAAATGAGATTGTCCCTGCCCCCAAGGAACCTACATTCTATTGGGGCATACAAATCATGCCTGAGCACCCCCATATGAAACACTTAGTACAGTACCTGACACATAGTAAGTCCTTAATAAATATTGATTAGAGTCACAACTTGACTGGAGCCAGGACACAAAAAAGCACTTTTAAAAAGTCATCTTGTCTTTTTCTTTCTTTCTTTCTTCTTCTTTCTTTCTTTCTCTTTCTTTTTCTTTCTTTCTTTCTTTCTTTCTTTCTTTCTTTCTTTCTTTCTTTCTTTCTTTCTTTCTTTCTTTCTTTCTTTCTTTCTTTCTTTCTTTCTTTCCTTTCTTTCTTTCTTTCTTTCTCTCTCTCTCTCTCTCTCTCTCTCTCTCTCTCTTTCTTTCTTTCTTTCTTTCTTTCTTTCTTTCTTTCTTTCTTTCTTTCTCTCTTTCTCTCTTTCTCGCTTTCTTTCTCTCTTTCTTTCTTCTCTCTCTCTCTCTTTCTCTCTCTCTCTTTCTTTCTTTCTCTCTTTCTCTCTCTCTCTCTTTCTTTCTTTCTTTCTCTCTTTCTTTCTTTCTCTCTTTCTCTCTTTCTTTCTTTCTCTCTCTCTCTCTTTCTTTCTCTCTTTCTCTCTCTCTTTCTCTCTCTCTCTCTCTCTCTTTCTTTCTTTCCTTTCTTTCTTTCTTTCTTTCTTTCTTTCTTTCTCTCTCTCTCTCTGTCTCTCTCTCTCTGTCTCTCTCTCTTTCTTTCTTTCTCTCTTTCTTTCTTTCTCTCTTCTTTCTCTCTCTTTCTTTCTTTCTTTCTTTCTTTCTTTCTTTCTTTCTTTCTTTCTTTCTTTCTTTCTTTCTTTCTTTCTTTCTTTCTTTCTTTCTTTCTTTCTTTCTTTCTTTCTTTCTTTCTTCTTTCTTTCTTTCTTTCTTTCTTTCTTTCTTTCTTTCTTTCTTCTTTCTTTCTTTCTTTCTTCTTTCTTTCTTTCTTTCTTTCTTTCTTTCTTTCCCAGGCAAAAGAGTGGTAGGCAAACAGGAGTTCAGTCACTTGCCCAGGATCACACAGTTAGGAAATGTCTGACGTCATATTTGAAACCAGGACCTTCTGTTTCTAGCCTGGTTCTCTATCCACAAAACAACCTAACAGCCTTATTGTCTCCCTATTTCTTTTTTTTTTTAAACCCTTACCTTCTGTCTTAGAGTCAATATACTCTGTTTTTGAATTATAGCTCCTGCAGGCATGTAAATGATTCACTTTAATACATTATTGCATACAACATGTATTTATTTGTTTATTCATTCATTCATTTATTCATTCATTCACTCATTATTCATTCGTTCATTCATTTATTCATTAATTTGTTTATCTATCTATCTATTAATTAATTAATTAATTTGCTTGTTTTGTTAGGCCCTTACCTTTTTGGAACCAATTGTTTCCAAGGCAGAGGAGTGGTAAGAGCTAGGCAATGGGGGTTAAATGACTTGCCCAGGGTCACACAGCTGGGACATGTCTGAGGTCATATTTGAACCTAGGACCTCCCATCTCTAGGCCTTGCTCTCAAATCCACCCAGCCGCCCCCTCCCTATTTCTTAAAGCAGAGCTTTGTGTTTTCTCTCCTCTAGAGCCTGGGCAACCGTCAGGAACCCAGAGGAAGCCACAGGGGGGGTGAGGGGAGAGCTCAATGGTAACTTGATCAGAGAAGTTTGTAACCCACTTTTTGTGGCTTGCTTGGAAGGTTCCTTTCCCTGTACCAACTTACATTCACAGTGCCGGGGACTTTATAAAAAAGGTCATAAAACTCTTTCTCCAGTGGCACTGTGACAGATGTTTGTGTGGTTATAGGTTCCCTTTAATTACTGGAGAGAGGGACCAGGACAAATAAGGAGGCCCAATTGTCCTTCCGTGGCAGCTCCCAACTCTCCCATGTGCACCCAACAATGGCATCGAGGAATGTTAAGAGGGCCCTGAATAAACAAGCATTACATTTTCTGTGAACAATGGGCGGCTTCGGTTTCAAAAGCAGGGAGGGATTTGTGAAATATACATAGTTGTGGGGCAGACAGATTTCCGTGAGAGGAAAGGGATCCGTGTTCTCTCCCCCCCTGACTTCGCAGCAAAAAGCTGAGATTTGCCGGGGCTTTGTTGTCCTGGCAGTTTAATGAGCTGGAAAACACAATTGCACTCCTCCGACTGTGAAAATGCTTAAGGGCATCGTCATAACTTAGCCGCCGGGAGATACTTAAATTGATTTTCTTTTGTCTGCTTTGTTACGAGGCTGTGTTTAGGCACATCCTTCTTCCAAGACCCATTGGGCAAATTGGGATCAAAAGCTGGGTGTTTTCATGCTGTTTGCCCTTATTTTAAGGAAAATCTCTCTCTCTCTCTCTCTCTCTCTCTCTCTCTCTCTCTCTCTCTCTCTCTCTCTCTCTCTCTCTCTCTCTCTCTCTCTCTCTCTCTCCCTCCCTCCCTCCCTCCCCCCCCCCCCCCCCCCCGTCTCTGTCTCTTCTCTATCTCTGCCTTTTTCCTCTCTCTGTCTCTTCTTATCACACTTCTCTCCACTCTCACACTCTCTCTGTTTCTCTCCTTTTCTCTCCTCCCCCTGCTTTCTCCCTCACTTCCCTTTCTCTGCAGATTATTAGCCCCATTTAGTAACTTTTTAAACTTTTAAAAAGTTTTTTTTCCCCAGTATATTTCTTATTGACTTTTCCATTTCCCACTGTTTTGGGGGCCCATTTTAATTGGCCTTGAGCACAAGCAGGGAAAGGTGGTTTTCCTATTTAGAAACATAAAGCATAAATGGTAGAAACCCTCCTCCCTTTCCCTATCTCTCACCTTATAGGATGGATGCTGTGACAGTTTCTAGATCTGGCCCCAGGTGGCTCGAAACCTAGGAGAGTTTTCCTAGCAGAGATCCCCAGCACTCCTAAACTATCAGCTCCTTCCTTTGTGGCTGGGTGTATTGATTTTGGGGATGCTTCTCCCATCTTGCCCTGAAACAGTTCTGATGAGTGGACTAAGCCAATGATCTTTTGAGTTCTCCCTCTTCCAGAGGGTGTCAGTAGTAAACAATTCTCTCCAGAGGCAGCTGGGGGTGGGGGGTAGGGGGGGAAGGGACTGTGAATCCTTTTTGAAGCCTTCCCAGTCAAAGGTTGGATGTGCTTTCTGTGAATCACTGGTATTTGCAACCTTGACTCTTGCTTGGTCCAAATCCCATGTTGGTCCCTTTAAAAAGAAGAGCTGTAGGCTTGCAGAAAAGGGTTCTGCAGATTTCCCAAGCTATTTCTGAGTTAGAGGATACAAATTTAATGGAGAAAAAAATGCTTTTCACATTTGATCATCATTCCAAACGAATTTTATGGCATTCTGATTTTTGATAGGGTAGATGAGCACAAGCTTCTTCAGAGTTCAGAAGAAGTTACTTGGGCAAAAGTTAGTTGTCTTTTTAATTGTGGACTTATTTGCCAGTACATGACAGTCCTTCCAAGGTTGAAATCATTCCCATTTCACATTTAGGATACAGCAATAGCAGGGTGGGGAGAGACAGAATAAGAAATTTCATTCAAGGAGTAGAGCTAACATCTTAAGAGAGAGCGGGGTACATCCATGCTCCTCCATTTTGCAGATGAAGAAACTGAGGGCCAGAAAAATGAAATGGCTTATTTGAGGCCCTTTTGCAGGGAGTAGATTCCAGATGAGGAAAGCTGTAAAAACAATGGAATTCAGTTAGTGGAATATTAAAAAAGAGGCAGTAAAATAAACTTTAATTTTTACAAAGACTGATCCAGTATAAATTTTCCCCTCTGTTTTCTTCACTCACAGTTCAAAGGCAGCCACTGTGTTGAAGGATGGTTTTTTTCATCATAACAATATGAAAAGATCATTTAATAAGTTATAGAGGGGTTAAGACCTGCTGTAGAGGGAGGATTGATGGAAACAGTGCTAGATTTGAAGTCAGAGGATCTGACTATAAATCCTGTTTCTGTGGGTTTGCTTCCTAGATGACCTTGGGCAAATCATAGCTCTTCTCTAGACTCAGTTTACTCATCTGTTAAATGAGAGGCTTGGACTGGATGACCTTTTTCTTTTCTTTTTTTTTGGGGGGGGGAGGTAGAATGTACATTAAAGATTTTGTAGGGAACTTGTAAACTATGGTGTTGGGAAATCTGAAAATTTCTTTGTGACAATTTATATTTCTTGAGGAGCTAAATTTGACAAATCAGTTCCTTCTCCAAACCCTATAAAGGAGGTAATGTCTTGTTATTATCTTAATTTTACAAATGAGGAAACTGAGGCTCAGGGATGTTAAATTCTAGTTATAGCTAGTAATTAGATAGAGCTTGAAGTTTGCAAAGCACTTCATCTGATATTCCAATAATAAGTTATTATTTATATGGCACTTTAAGGTTTACAAAGTGCTTTACAAATACTAAAAAACTGATGACAACTCTCGGAGGTAGGTATTGTCATTAACCCATTTTGCTGATGAGGAAAATGAGGCTGACAAAGGTTAAGTGACTTTCCCAGAGTCCTATAGCTAGCAAATGTCTGAGACAGGATTTGAACTGCAGTCTTCTTGACTCTTGGTCCAGCATTCTCTCAACTACACCATTCTTCTTTTATGGCAATAACATTTTTAGGCAGCTATTTGGGTGGACAAGGGAGTCTGTAGAGTCCTGGTCGGACACAGGACGCTCCGTTGCAGTCTAAGCATCATCCCTCCTAAAGAGAACAAATCAGCTTGGTAACCCTGGCGATAACAAGTTGAAACAGAAATAAATGCGTATTTTATTCCCATCTCATATATTAATCACAGTGCTGATGATTTCTTCCAAATTTGTTAAATCTGAAAATAAAAGAAGAAAATCCCATAGGACAACTTAATTAAATCAAGTTTGCTAAACTCGTTCCTACTTCAAAAAGAGTTCTAAGGGAACCTTGAGGACTTAAACATTTGGAAATGTTTAATGTACTTCAGTGTGGAACATAATGTCTCTGAAATTGGTTTTTAAAAAATATGAATAGAAAACAAACTAAACCTTAAATTTTTGGCCAACAATCCACTGCAATTTCCCCTCTGTTCTACTAAGGCCATGTGGTTTGCTAAAAGAACTAACCTTAGTGTTAGGAGACTTGGATTTTGCTATTGGCTGGTTACACGATCTTGGACAAGTCATTATATCAGTTTCCTCGTCCATCTGTATAATTAAGGGTTTAGAATAGTTGATGTCTAAGGCTCCTCCCAGCTCAAACCTTCTATGAACCACTTATAAATAGTAATTAATTTTTGTTTACATAACCCAAGCCCCTGGGTACTTCCAAAGACTCCAGGCTTACATGGACCAAGTTTGGTCCTGAGATCTGCCCCATCGAGGGTCATTTTCTCTCCGGCTCATTGCCTTCTGCTAGTTATTTCAGGAAATCTCTGAAATATACTCAGCATATAGCTCTTGTTTAGGTTTCCCCCAAAGTAGAAACAAGGGTTTATCCAGAGCTCACATAAACACTTAAGGTACCAAATGTACATCAGATACTAGACAAACTTTATATCACTATGCAGAATTGCAGAATGATGAAAGGGATTGAGAGGAGCCCATAAACAGACTTGGAAAATGCACAAACTGCTCAAATAGCCCATCAGATTTCCATAGCAGGGAACTGAATTTAAAGCTGCTCTCTGGGTAACACTTTCATATTCTTATGAAACCCATCTCTTCTCGGGGTCATAAAGTCCCTTCCAGACTCAGAGTGCCATCCTGTGATTTAGGCTTTTCTTGGAAAATAAACATAATTCAGGGACTGCTAAACAAGTAATCCTCTTCCATGGGACCTGCCTCATTCCAGTAATTCATTGACTTGGCTTTTTTAAATAAGAAGCTGCATAGGAACTATGTGGATAATTCCCCTCATTCTCCAAGGAGCACACTCCATCAGGAATTCCCCTTATGTCTTTGGAAGAAGCAGTCCCCATACTCTTGAACTTGGGAATGCCTAAACTTGAGACCAAGAACACACACACACACACACACACACACACACACACACACACACATCAACTTCTTCAAAATGCTTTTGAAGGAAATCTCTCACTGCCCAGACGCTACCATCTCTTGAGCTGAGGGAGTCCACTATTGGATTTCTAGTTTGCTGGCAATTGCTCAGAGAAGGGAACAGAAAAGAAGTTGGCTAGGAACCCGAGTTCCAAGAACTGTTCTCTCAGACTAATAAGGTAATCACATAAAATTTTTCTCATCATGTGCTTCTGCTTAATATTCCCATTGGCTGCCCCTTGAGATAAGGGACAAAGCACAGGTTGCTTCTGCCATCACCATTGCAACAAAATGAGATATTTTGCAGGGATGTGCTGGAACTAACTCCAACTGGTTGTTTAAATTTTCAAGTTGGGCATTTACACCTTAGAAATCTGCAAATGCTGTAACCCAAGGTTTGAATTTTTGCTTGGTTGACTGTCTAGATGTAAGAAAATGATGGAGAAAATGTTAATGGTGCAGATTAAACTTAAAAATGTATCCTAGGGCAGGAAGATGGCTCAGTTGATAGAGAGGCAGACCTAGTAACAGGACCTGCATATGGGTTCAAATATGACCTCAGACACTTTCTAGCTATGTGACCCTGGGCAAGTCACTTGACTGCCAATGCTTAGCTCTTACCACTCTTTTGCCTTGGAACCAATACTTAGTACTGATTCTAAAACAGAAGGTAAAGATTTTATGTAAAGAGATGTCATGAATACATTTTTGGGGAAGGTCCATTGTTAAAACATTTATCAACACACCCCTGCTCATAAGTCAGTCAATAGTAAACAAAAGGAAGTTTCTTTGACTCTAGGAGAAGGATATTCAACAAACTTAGGCGTTGAGAACTTCTTGAACTGATTAAGATGAGCAAAGCTACTATAGTGATCCATTAGCCAAATATCTGAGAGCTTCTCTAGCTCTTCGTGGCTCCTTTATAGCCAGATGATGGGGAAAGCAGCATCAACAGTTTGAACTTTTAGTCCCCGAGTCAATCAAGTCTTGAGGAGTATCTCAGTATCTTTTAAGGAAAAATTTGCCTAACTTGCATGGATGGAAGGGTTAGGATATTTCTCTTCCCACAGGGTCCATGCCATGATCTGCCTTTTGAAGTTGGAAAGGAAGGGAGAGAAAGGGAGAGAATTCAACTATTTCATTATAATGGATCACACAGAGTGATGGCTGATTCTCAGCTAATCATTATGAGGAATCCCTAGCCTCCAAAATTTAATCAGTATGGAACCAGCATGCTCACACTCACAGGGAGCTGTCCTTAGATTGCCTCCAAATATAGGCCAGTGCCTTATAATGTCATCAGGTTAATTGGAAACATCAAATTGATTAGGATTTCTTAATCCATTCTTCTCTACATACATCTATTGAAAATAGTAGCCAAGTTCTTTGATTGTTTTGATTTGTTGAAGTATAAAGAATCAGCTGGTCTTGTTTAGAGAATATGCTGGAATCTCACTCTTTGGGTTGTAATACCTGCTCTAGGAAATCTTTGAGATCTTTCCAGGAATTTATGTGGAAAAAACTGAAATTATAGCCTGTGGTATAGGACAATAAACACTAGATTTATCATCAGAAGATCTTGATGCAAGTCTTTGCTCTGCTATTTGTTAGTTCCTGGGCCTTGGGGAAATAATAATTTTTTCTCATTTAGTCTCATTTTCCTAATCCATTAAATGAAGGACTTGGTCTAGATAACAGATTCTGAAACTCTTTGGCCCTAGGTCCCCATTTCACTTTTGAAAGTTATTGAGGACCCCCCAAAGAGATTGTATCTATGTGAGTTGTATCTATCTACATTT